>NW_027141849.1:0-294800 GCF_036365525.1 Heterodontus francisci
CTCCCCCTCCCCCTCTTCACCCCTCTTCCTTCCCCTCCCCCTCCCCCTCTTCATTCCCATCCACCACCCCCACCCTCCCCCTCTTAATTCCCAACCACAACCCCCTCCCTCCCCCTCTTCATTCCCCTCCCCCTCTTCATTCCCCTCCCCCTCCTCCTCCCACCCCCTCTTCATTCACCTCCACCTACCGCTCCCTCCCCCTCTTCATTCCACTCCACCACCCCCTCCCCCTCCCCGAACCACCCCCTCTTCGTTGCCCTCCACCAACCCCTCCCTCCCCCTCTTCATTCCCGTCCCCCTCCCTCCCACTCTTCATTCCACTACACCTCCCCCTCCCTCCCCCTCTTTATTCCACTCAACCACCCCCTCCCTCCCCCTCTTCATTCCCCTCCCCCACCCTCCCACTCTTCATTCCCCTCCCCCTCCTCCACCCTCCCCCTCTTCATTCACCTCCACCTACCCCTCCCTCCCCCTCTTCATTACACTCCACCACCCCCTCCCTCCCTCTCCCCGTACCTTGCCCTCTTCATTGCCCTCCACCAACCCCTCCCTCCCCCTCATCATTCCCCTCCCTCCCCAATTCATTCTTCACCACCTCCCCCTCCCTGCCCCTCTTCATTCCCCTCCCCTCCCTCCCCCTCTTCATTCCCCCTCTTCATTCACCTCCACCTACCCCTCCCTCCCCATCTTCATTCCCCTCCCCCTCCTCCCTCCCACTCTTCATTCACCTCCACCTACCCCTCCCTCCCCCTCTTCATTCCACTCCACTAACCCCTCCCTCCCCCTCCCCGGAGCCCACCCTGTTCATTGCCATCCACCTTCCCCTCCCTACCCCTCTTCATTCCCCTCCACCACCCCCTCCCTCCCCCTCTTCATTCCCCTCCCCCGCCTCCTCCCTCCCCCTCTTCATTCACCTCCACCTACCCCTCCCTCCCCTCTTCATTCCCATCCACCTCCCCCTCCCCCTCCCTCCCCCTCTTCATTCCCCTCCACCTCCCACTCCCCTCCACCTCCCACTCCCTCAACCCTCTTCATTCCCCTCCACCACCCCCTCCCCCCCACTCTTCATTCCCATCCACCTCCCCCTCTTCATTCCCCTCCACCACCCCCTCCCTCCTTCTTCATACCCCTCTACCAGCCCCTCCCTCCCTCCCCATCTTCATTCCCATCCACCTCCTCTCCCTCCCCCTCTTCATTCCCCTCCTCCTCCCTATCCCTCGCCCTCTTCATTTCACTCCACCAACCCCTCCCTCCCCCTCTTCATTCCCATCCACATCCTCTCCCTCCCCCTCTTCATTCCCCTCCACCTCCTTCTCCCTCGCCCTCTTCATTGCCCTCCACCAACCCCTCCCTCCCCCTCTTCATTCCCCTCCACCATCCCCTCCCTCCCCCACTTCATTCTTCACCACCTCCCCCTCCCTCCCCCTCTTCATTCCCCTCCCCCTCTCTCCCCCTCTTCATTCCCCTCCCCCTCCTCCTCCCACCCCTCTTCATTCACCTCCACCTACACCTCCCTCCCCCTCTTCATTCCTCTCCAACACCCCCTCCCTCCCCCTCTTCATTCCCATCCACCACCCCCTCCCTCCCCTTCTTCATTCACCTCCACCTACCCCTCCCTCCCCATCTTCATTCCCCTCCCCCTCCTCCTCCCTCCCACTCTTCATTCACCTCCACCTACCCCTCCCTCCCCCTCTTCATTCACCTCCACCTACACCTCCCGCCCCATCTTCATTCCCCTCCCCCTCCTCCTCCCTCCCCCCCCAGAGCCCACCCGCTTCATTGCCCTCCACCTTCCCCTCCCTACCCCTCTTCATTCTCCTCCACCATCCCCTCCCTCCCCCACTTCATTCTTCACCACCTACCCCTCCCTCCCCCTCTTCATTCCACTCCACCACCCGCTCCCTCCCACTCTTCATTCACCTCCACCTACCCCTCCCTCCCCCTCTTCATTCCACTCCACTAACCCCTCCCTCCCCCTCCCCGGAGCCCACCCTGTTCATTGCCATCCACCTTCCCCTCCCTACCCCTCTTCATTCCCCTCCACCACCCCCTCCCTCCCCCTCTTCATTCCCCTCCCCCGCCTCCTCCCTCCCCCTCTTCATTCACCTCCACCTACCCCTCCCTCCCCTCTTCATTCCCATCCACCTCCCCCTCCCCCTCCCTCCCCCTCTTCATTCCCCTCCACCTCCCACTCCCCTCCACCTCCCACTCCCTCAACCCTCTTCATTCCCCTCCACCACCCCCTCCCCCCCACTCTTCATTCCCATCCACCTCCCCCTCTTCATTCCCCTCCACCACCCCCTCCCTCCTTCTTCATTCCCCTCTACCAGCCCCTCCCTCCCTCCCCATCTTCATTCCCATCCACCTCCTCTCCCTCCCCCTCTTCATTCCCCTCCACCTCCCTCTCCCTCGCCCTCTTCATTTCACTCCACCAACCCCTCCCTCCCCCTCTTCATTCCCATCCACATCCTCTCCCTCCCCCTCTTCATTCCCCTCCACCTCCTTCTCCCTCGCCCTCTTCATTGCCCTCCACCAACCCCTCCCTCCCCCTCTTCATTCCCCTCCACCATCCCCTCCCTCCCCCACTTCATTCTTCACCACCTCCCCCTCCCTCCCCCTCTTCATTCCCCTCCCCCTCTCTCCCCCTCTTCATTCCCCTCCCCCTCCTCCTCCCACCCCTCTTCATTCACCTCCACCTACACCTCCCTCCCCCTCTTCATTCCTCTCCAACACCCCCTCCCTCCCCCTCTTCATTCCCATCCACCACCCCCTCCCTCCCCTTCTTCATTCACCTCCACCTACCCCTCCCTCCCCATCTTCATTCCCCTCCCCCTCCTCCTCCCTCCCACTCTTCATTCACCTCCACCTACCCCTCCCTCCCCCTCTTCATTCACCTCCACCTACACCTCCCGCCCCATCTTCATTCCCCTCCCCCTCCTCCTCCCTCCCCCCCCAGAGCCCACCCGCTTCATTGCCCTCCACCTTCCCCTCCCTACCCCTCTTCATTCTCCTCCACCATCCCCTCCCTCCCCCACTTCATTCTTCACCACCTACCCCTCCCTCCCCCTCTTCATTCCACTCCACCACCCGCTCCCTCCCCCTCTTCATTCCCCTCCCCCGCCTCCTCCCTACCCCTCTTCATTCACCTCCACCTACACCTCCCTCCCCTCTTCATTCCCATCCACCTCCCCCTCCCTCCCTCTCCCTCCCCCTCTTCATTCCCCTCCACCTCACACTCCCTCAACCCTCTTCATTCCACTGCACCACCCCTCCCTCCGCCTCTTTATTCTCCTCCACCACCCCCTCCCTACCCCTTTTCATTCCCCTCCACCTCCCCCACCCTCCCCCTCTTAATTCCCAACCACAACCCCCTCCCTCCCCCTCTTCATTCCCCTCCCCCTCCATTCCCCTCCCCCTCCTCCACCGTCCCCCTCTTCATTCACCTCCACCTACCGCTCCCTCCCCCTCTTCATTCCACTCCACCACCCCCTCCCCCTCCCCGAACCACCCCCTCTTTATTGCCCTCCACCAACCCCTCCCTCCCCCTATTCATTCCCCTCCATCATTCCCTCCCTCCCCCACTTCATTCTTCATCACCTCCCCCTCCCTCCCCCTCTTCATTCCCCTCCATCATCCCCTCCCTCCCCCACTTCATTCTTCACCACCTCCCCCTCCCTCCCCCTCTTCATTCCCCTCCATCATCCCCTCCCTCCCCCACTTCATTCTTCACCACCTCCCCCTCTCACCCCTCTTCATTCCCCTCCCCCTCCACCTCCCACCCCTCTTCATTCACCTCCACCTACACCTCCCTCCCCCTCTTCATTCCACTCCACCACCCCCTCCATCCGCCTCTTCATTCCCCTCCACCAACCCCTCCCTCCCCCTCTTCATTCCCATCCACCACCCTTTCCCTCCCCCTCTTCATTCGCCTCCCCCACTTCATTCCCCACCCCCTCCTCCTCCCTCCCCCTCTTCATTCACCTCCACCTACCGCACCCTGCCCCTCTTGATTCCACTCCACCACCCCCTCCCTCCCACTCCTCATTCCCCTCCCCCTCCCCGTACCACACCTTCTTCATTGCCCTCCACCAACCCCTCCCTCCCCCTCTTCATTCCCCTCCACCATCCCCTCCCTCCCCCACTTCATTCTTCACTACATCCTCCTCCCTCCCCCTCTTTATTCCCCTCCGCCTCTCTCCCCCTCTTCATTCCTCTCCCCCTCCTCCTCCCACCCCTCTTCATTCACCTCCACCTACCCCTCCCTCCCCCTCTTCATTCCACTCCACCACCCCCTCCCTCCGCCTCTTCATTCCCCTCCACCAACCCCTCCCTCCTCCTCTTCATTCCACTCCAACACCCCCTCCCTCCCCCTCTTAATTCCCAACCACCACCCTTTCCCTCCCCCTCTTCATTCGCCTCCCCCTCCCTCCCCCTCTTCATTCCCCTCCCCTCCCTCCCACTCTTCATTCCCCTCCCCATCCTGCTTCCTCCCCCTCTTCATTCCCCTCCCCATCCCGCTCCCTCCCCCTCTTCATTCCCATCCACCACCCCCTCCCTCCCCCTCTTCATTCCCCTCCCCCTCCCTCACACTCTTCATTCCACTAGACCTCCCCCTCCCTCCCCCTCTATTCCCATCCACCTCCCCCTGCCTCCCCCTCTTCATTCCCCTCCCCTCCCTCCCCCGCCCCTCCCTCCCACTCTTCATTCCCCTCCCCCCCACTCTTCATTCCCCTCCCCATCCTGCTTCCTCCCCCTCTTCATTCCCCTCCGCATCCCGCTCCCTCCCCCTCTTCATTCCCAACCACCTCCCCCTCCCTCCCCCTCGACCACCCCCACCCTCCCCCTCGTCATTGCCCTCCACCAACCCCTCCCTCCCCCTCTTCATTCCCCTCCACCATCCCCTCCATCCGTCACTTCATACTTCACCACCTACCCCTCCGACCCCCTCCCTCCCCCTCTTCATTCCCATCCACCACCCCCTCCCTCCCCCTCTTCATTCCCCTCCTCCTCCCTCCCCTCTTCATTCCCCTCCCTCTCCTCCTCCCTTCCCCGCTTTATTCCACTCCACCTCCCCCTCCCTCCACCTCTTCATTCCCCTCCAACACCCCCACCCTCACCCTTTTCATTGCCATCCACCTCCCCCTCCCTCGCCCTCTTCATTCCCCTCCCCCACCATCCCCCTCTTCATTCCCCTCCCCCTCCTCCTCCCTCCCCCTCTTCATTCACCTCCACCTACCCCTCCCTCCCCCTCTTCATTCCCCTCCACCAACCCCTCCCTCCCCTCTTCATTCCACTCCACCAACGCCTCCCTCCCCCTCTTCATGCCCATCCACCATCCTTTCCTTCCCCCTCCTCATTCGCCTCCCCCTCCCCATCCCTCCCTCTCTTCATTCCCCTCCCCCTCCCCCTTCCTCCCCCTCTTCACTCACCTCCACCTACCCCTCCCTCCCCCTCTTCATTCCCCTCCACCAACCCCTCCCTCCCCTCTTCATTCCACTCCACCAACGCCTCCCTCCCCCTTATCATGCCCATCCACCATCCTTTCCTTCCCCCTCCTCATTCACCTCCACCTACAGCTCCCTCCCCCTCTTCATTCCACTCCAACACCCCCTCCCTCCCCCTCTTCATTCCCATCCACCACCCCCTCCCTCCCCTTCTTCATTCACCTCCACCTACCCCTCCCTCCCCATCTTCATCCCCCTCCCCCTCCTCCTCCCTCCCACTCTTCATTCACTTCCACCTACCCCTCCCTCCCCCTCTTCATTCACCTCCACCTACACCTCCCGCCCCATCTTCATTCCCCTCCCCCTCCTCCTCCCTCCCACTCTTCATTCACCTCCACCTACCCCTCCCTCCCCCTCTTCATTCCACTCCACCACCCCCTCCCTCACCCTCCCCAGAGCCCACCCGCTTCATTGCCCTCCACCTTCCCCTCCCTACCCCTCTTCATTCTCCTCCACCATCCCCTCCCTCCCCCACTTCATTCTTCACCACCTACCCCTCCGTCCCCCTCTTCATTCCACTCCACCACCCGCTCCCTCCCCCTCTTCATTCCCCTCCCCCGCCTCCTCCCTACCCCTCTTCATTCACCTCCACCTACCCCTCCCACCCCTCTTCATTCCCATCCACCTCCCCCTCCCTCCCCCTCCCTCCCCCTCTTCATTCCACTCCACCACCCCTCCCTCCGCATCTTCATTCTCCTCCACCACCCCTCCCTACCCCTTTTCATTCCCCTCCACCTCCCCCTCTTCATTCCCATCCACCACCCCCACCCTCCCCCTCTTCATTCCCCTCCCCCTCTTCATTCCCCTCCCCCTCTTCATTCCCCTCCCCCTCTTCATTCCCCTCCCCCTCTTCATTCCCCTCCCCCTCTTCATTCCCCTCCCCCTCCTCCACCCTCCCCCTCTTCATTCACCTCCACCTACCGCTCCCTCCCCCTCTTCATTCCACTCCACCACCCCCTCCCCCTCCCCGAACCACCCCCTCTTCATTGCCCTCCACCAACCCCTCCCTCCCCCTCTTCATTCCCCTCCATCATCCCCTCCCTCCCCCACTTCATTCTTCACCACCTCCCCCTCCCTCCCCCTCTTCATTCCCCTCCCCCTCCACCTCCCACCCCTCTTCATTCACCTCCACCTACACCTCCCTCCCCCTCTTCATTCCACTCCACCACCCCTCCATCCGCCTCTTCATTCCCCTCCACCAACCCCTCCCTCCCCCTCTTCATTCCACTCCAACACCCCCTCCCTCCCCCTCTTCATTCCCATCCACCACCCTTTCCCTCCCCCTCTTCATTCGCCTCCCCCACTTCATTCCCCTCCCCTTCCTCCTCCCTCCCCCTCTTCATTCACCTCCACCTACCGCACCCTCCCCCTCTTGATTCCACTCCACCACCCCCTCCCTCCCACTCCTCATTCCCCTCCCCCTCCCCGTACCACACCTTCTTCATTGCCCTCCACCAACCCCTCCCTCCCCCTCTTCATTCCCCTCCACCATCCCCTCCCTCCCCCACTTCATTCTTCACTACATCCCCCTCCCTCCCCCTCTTTATTCCCCTCCGCCTCTCTCCCCCTTTTCATTCCTCTCCCCCTCCTCCTCCCACCCCTCTTCATTCACCTCCACCTACCCCTCCCTCCCCCTCTTCATTCCACTCCACCACCCCCTCCCTCCGCCTCTTCATTCCCCTCCACCAACCCCTCCCTCCTCCTCTTCATTCCACTCCACCACCCCATCCCTCCGCCTCTTCATTCCCCTCCACCAACCCCTCCCCTCCTACCTCCTTCATTCCACTCCAACACCCCCTCCCTCCCCCTCTTAATTCCCAACCACCACCCTTTCCCTCCCCCTCTTCATTCGCCTCCCCCTCCCTCCCCCTCTTCATTCCCCGCCCCTCCCTCCCCCGCCCCTCCCTCCCACTCTTCATTCCCCTCCCTATCCCGCTTCCTCCCCCTCTTCATTCGCCTCCCCCCTCCCTCCCCCTCTTCATTCCCCGCCCCTCCCTCCCCCGCCCCTCCCTCCCACTCTTCATTCCCCTCCCCATCCCCCTCCCTCCCCCTCTTCATTCCCCTCCCCTTCCCTCACACTCTTCATTCCACTAGACCTCCCCCTCCCTCCCCCTCCCTCCCCTTCTATTCCCATCCACCTCCCCCTGCCTCCCCCTCTTCATTCCCCTCCAACACCCCCACCCTCCCCCTTTTCATTCCCAACCACCTCCCCCTCCCTCCCCCTCGACCAACCCCTCCCTCCCCCTCTTCATTCCCCTCCACCATCCCCTCCATCCGTCACTTCATACTTCACCACCTACCCCTCCGACCCCCTCCCTCCCCCTCTTCATTCCCATCCACCACCCCCTCCCTCCCCCTCTTCATTCCCCTCCTCCTCCCTCCCCTCTTCACTCCCCTCCCCCTCCTCCTCCCTTCCCCTCTTTATTCCACTCCACCTCCCCCTCCCTCCACCTCTTCATTCCCCTCCAACACCCCCACCCTCACCCTTTTCATTGCCATCCACCTCCCCCTCCCTCGCCCTCTTCATTCCCCTCCCCCACCATCCCCCTCTTCATTCCTTTCCCCCTCCCTCCCCCTTTTCATTCCCCTCCCCCTCCTCCTCCCTCCCCCTCTTCATTCACCTCCACCTACCCCTCCCTCCCCCTCTTCATTCCCCTCCACCAACCCCTCCCTCCCCTCTTCATTCCACTCCACCAACGCCTCCCTCCCCCTCTTCATGCCCATCCACCATCCTTTCCTTCCCCCTCCTCATTCGCCTCCCCCTCCCCATCCCTCCCTCTCTTCATTCCCCTCCCCTCCCCCTTCCTCCCCCTCTTCAATCCCCCTCCCGCCCCCTCTTCATTCCCAGCCACCACCACCTCCCTCCCCCTCTTCATTCCCCTCCTCTGCCCTCCCACTGTTCATTCCACTCCACCTCCCCCTCTTTCCCCCTCTTTATTCCACTCCACCACCCCCTCCCTCCCCCTCTTCATTCCCATCCACCTCCCCCTCCCTCACCCACTTCATTCCCCACCACCTCCCCCTCCATCCCCTCTTATTTCCCATCCACCTCCCCCTTCCTCCCCCTCTTCATTCCCCTCCACCTCCCCTCCCTCCTCCTCGTCATTGCCCTCCACCAACCCCTCCCTCCCCCTCTTCATTCCCCTCCACCATCCCCTCCATCCGCCACTTCATTCTTCACCACCTCCCCCTCCCTTCCCCTCCCTCCCCCTCACTCCCCCTATTCCTCCCTACCCCTCTTCAATCACCTCCACCTACCCCTCCCGCCCCCTCTTCATTGCCCTCCACCTACCCCTCCCTCCCCCACTTCATTCTTCACCACCTCCCCCTCCTTCCCCCACTTCATTCCCCTCCCCGTCTCCTCCCTCCCCCTCTTCATTCACGTCCCCCGTCTCCTCCATCCCCCTCTTCATTCACCTCCACCTACCCCTCCCTCCCCTCTTCATTCCCATCCACCTCCCCCTCTTCATTCCCCTCCACCTCCCACTCCCTCAACCCTCTTCATTCCCCTCCACCACCCCCTCCCCCCCACTCTTCATTCCCCTCCACCACACCCTCCCTCCTTCTTCATTCCCCTCTACCAGACCCTCCCTCACCATCTTTCATGGTGTGTGAGTGGGAATTAATTCCACTCCAGCAGGTATTAATAGAGGCCTTGATTGAATTGGCTCTTTATGGGTGTGTGAGAGGGGCTCAGTACCACTCCAGCTGGTATTAATTGAGGCCTGGATTGAATTGGCCCTTTCCTGGTGTGTGAGTGGGGCTCAGTGTCACTCCAGCTGGTATTAATTGAGGCCTGGATTGAATTGGCCCTTTCCTGGTGTGTGAGTGGGGCTCAGTGTCACTCCAGCTGGTATTAATTGAGGCCTGGATTGAATTGGCTCTTTCCTGGTGTGTGAGTGAGACTCAGTACCTCTCCAGCTGGTATTAATAGAGGCCTGGATTGAATTGGCTCTTTATGGGTGTGTGAGAGGGGCTCAGTACCACTCCAGCATGTATTAATAGAGGTCTGGATTGATTTGGCTCTTTCCTGGTGTGTGAGTGGGGCTCAGTGTCACTCCAGCTGGTATTAATTGAGGCCTGGATTGAATTGGCCCTTTCCTGGTGTGTGAGTGGGGCTCAGTGTCACTCCAGCTGGTATTAATAGAGGCCTGGATTGAATTGGCTCTTTCCTGGTGTGTGAGTGGGACTCAGTACCACTCCAGCTGGTAGTATTAGAGGCCTGGATAGAATTGGCTCCTTCCTGCTGTTTCAGTTTGACTCAGACCCAATCCAGCTGGTATTAATAGAGGTCCGGATTGATTTGGCTCCTTCCTGGTGTGTGAGTGGGACTCAGCACCACTCCAGCATGTATTAATAGAGGTCTGGTTTAAATTGACTCTTTCCTGCTGTGTGAGTGGGACTCAGTACCACTCCAGCTGGTATTAATAGAGGTCTGGTTTAAATTGACTCTTTCCTGCTGTGTGAGTGGGACTCAGTACCACTCCAGCTGGTATTGATAGAGGTCTGGTTTAAATTGACTCTTTCCTGATGTGTGAGTGGGACTCAGTGCAACTCCAACTGGTATTGATAGTGTTCAGAAATAAATTGTCTCTTTCCTCCTGTGTCAAAGGGACTCAGGACCACTTCTGCAGGTATTAATAGAGGCCTGGATTGAATTGCCTCTTTCCTGGTGTTTCAGTTTGACTCAGACCCAATCCAGCTGGTATTAATAGAGGCCTGGATTGAATTGGTTCTACCTGGTGTGAGTGTGGGACTCAGTACCACTCCAGCTGGTATTAATAGAGGCCTGGATTGAATTGCCTCTTTCCTGGTGTTTGAGTGGGACTCAGTACCACTCCAGCTGGTATTAATAGAGGCCTGGATTGAATTGCCTCTTTCCTGGTGTTTGAGTGGGACTCAGAACCACTCCAGCTGGTATTAATAGAGGTCTGGATTGAATTGGCTCTTTCCTGGTGTGTGAGTGGGGCTCAGTACCACTCCAGCTGGTATTAATAGAGGCCTGGATTGAATTGCCTCTTTCCTGGTGTTTGAGTGGGACTCAGAACCACTCCAGCTGGTATTAATAGAGGTCTGGATTGAATTGGCTCTTTCCTGGTGTGTGAGTGGGGCTCAGTACCACTCCAGCTGGTATTAATAGAGGCCTGGATTGAATTGCCTCTTTCCTGGTGTTTGAGTGGGACTCAGAACCACTCCAGCTGGTATTAATAGAGGCCTGGATTGAATTGGCTCTTTCCTGGTGTGTGAGTGGGTCTCAGTGCCACTCCAGCTGGTATTAATAGAGGCCTGGATTGAATTGGCTCTTTCCTGGTGTGCGAGTGGGTCTCAGTGCCACTCCAGCTGGTATTAATAGAGGCCTGGATTCAATTGGCTCTTTCCTGGTGTGCGAATGGGGCTCAGTACCACTCCAGCTGGTATTAATAGAGGCCTGGATTGAATTGGCTCTTTCATGGTGTGTGAGTGGGGCTCAGTAGCACTCCAGCTGGTATTAATAGAGACCTGGATTGAATTGGCTCTTTCCTGGTGTGTGAGTGGGACTCAGTACCACTCCAGCTGGTATTGATAGAGGTCTGTATTGATTTGTCTCTTTCCTGCTGTGTGAGTGGGACTCAGAACCACTCCAGCTGGTGTTAATAGAGGTCTTGATTGAAGTGCCTATTTCTGGGTGTGTGAGTGGGGCTCAGTACCACTCCAGCTGGTATTAATAGAGACCTGGATTGAATTGCCTCTTTCCTGGTGTGTGAGTGGGGCTCAGTAGCACTCCAGCTGGTATTAATAGAGGCCTGGATTGAATTGCCTCTTTCCTGGTGTGTGAGTGGGGCTCAGTAACACTCCAGCTGGTATTAATAGAGACCTGGATTGAATTGACTCTTTCCTGGTTTGTGAGTGGGACTCAGAACCACTCCAGCTGGTATTAATAGAGGCCTGGTATGAATTGGCTCTTCCCTGGTGTGTGAGTGAGTCTCAGTACCACTCCAGCTGGTATTGATAGAGGCCTGGATTGAATTGACTCTTTCCTGGTGTGTGAGTGGGGCTCAGTACCACTCCAGCTGGTATTAATATAGGCCTGGATTGAATTGACTCTTTCCTGGTTTGTGAGTGGGACTCAGAACCACTCCAGCTGGTATTAATAGAGGCCTGGATTGAATTGACTCTTTCCTGGTGTGTGCGTGGGGCTCAGTACCACTCCAGCTGGTATTAATAAAGGCCTGGATTGAATTGCCTCTTTCCTGGTGTGTGAGTGGGACTCACAACCACTCCAGCTGGTATTAATAGAGATCTGTATTGAATTGGCTCTTTCCTGGTGTGCGAGTGGGGCTCAGTACCACTCCAGATGGTATTAATAGAGATCTGTATTGAATTGGCTCTTTCCTGGTGTGAGAGTGGGGCTCAGTACCACTCCAGCTGGTATTAATAGAGGACTGGATTGAATTGGCTCTTTCCTGGTGTGCGAGTGGGGCTCAGTGCCACTCCAGCTGGTATGAATAGAGGTCTTGATTGAATTGGGTCTTTCCTGGTGTGTGAGTGGGGCTCAGCACCACTCCAGCTGGTATGAATAGAGGCCTAGTTTGAATTGCCTCTTTCCTGGTGTGTGCATGGGGCTCAGTCTGACTCCAGCTGGTATTAATAGAGGCCTGGATTGAATCGGCTCTTTCCTGCTGTGTGAGTGGGACTCAGTACCACTCCAGCTGGTATTGATAGAGGTCTGTATTGATTTGTCTCTTTCCTGCTGTGTGAGTGGGACTCAGAACCACTCCAACTGGTATTAATAGAGGTCTGGTTTAAATTGACTCTTTCCTGATGTGTGAGTGGGACTCAGTGCAACTCCAACTGGTATTAATAGTGTTCAGAAATAAATTGTCTCTTTCCTCCTGTGTCAAAGGGACTCAGGACCACTTCTGCAGGTATTAATAGAGGCCTGGATTGAATTGCCTCTTTCCTGGTGTTTCAGTTTGACTCAGACCCAATCCAGCTGGTATTAATAGAGGCCTGGATTGAATTGGTTCTCTCTGGTGTGAGTGTGGGACTCAGTACCACTCCAGCTGGTATTAATAGAGGCCTGGATTGAATTGCCTCTTTCCTGGTGTTTGAGTGGGACTCAGAACCACTCCAGCTGGTATTAATAGAGGCCTGGATTGAATTGGCTCTTTCCTGGTGTGTGAGTGGGGCTCAGTACCACTCCAGCTGGTATTAATAGAGGCTTGGATTGAATTGCCTCTTTCCTGGTGTGTGAGTGGGGCTCAGTACCACTCCAGCTGGTATTAATAGAGGCCTGGATTGAATTGCCTCTTTCCTGGTGTTTGAGTGGGACTCAGAACCACTCCAGCTGGTATTAATAGAGGCTTGGATTGAATTGCCTCTTTCCTGGTGTGTGAGTGGGGCTCAGTACCACTCCAGCTGGTATTAATAGAGGCCTGGATTGAATTGCCTCTTTCCTGGTGTTTGAGTGGGGCTCAGTAGCACTCCAGCTGGTATTAATAGAGACCTGGATTGAATTGGCTCTTTCCTGGTGTGTGAGTGGGACTCACAACCACTCCAGCTGGTATTAATAGAGGCCTGGATTGAATTGCCTCTTTCCTGGTGTGTGAGTGGGGATCTGTACAACTCCAGCTGGTATTAATAGAGGCCTGGATTGAATTGGCTCTTTCATGGTGTGTGAGTGGGACTCAGTACCACTCCAGCAGGTATTAATAGAGGCCTGGATTGAATTGCCTCTTTCCGGGTGTGTGAGTGGGGCTCAGTACCACTCCAGCTGGTATTAATAGAGGCCTGGTTTAAATTGACCCTTTCCTGGTGTGTGAGAGGGGTTCAGTACCACTCCAGCTGGTATTAATAGAGGCCTGGTTTGAATTGGCTCTTTCCTGGTGTGTGAGTGAGTCTTAGTACCACTCCAGCTGGTATTGATAGAGGCCTGGATTGAATTGGCTCTTTCCTGGTGTGTGAGTGGGGCTCAGTACCACTCCAGCTGGTATTAATAGAGGCCTGGATTGAATTGCCTCTTTCCTGGTGTGTGAGTGGGACTCGGTACCACTCCAGCTGGTATTAATAGAGGCCTGGTTTGAATTGGCTCTTTCCTGGTGTGTGAGTGGGGCTCAGTACCACTCCAGCTGGTATTAATAGAGGTCTGGATTGAATTGACTCTTTCCTGGTGTGTGAGTGGGGCTCAGTATCACTCCAGCTGGTATTAATAGAGACCTGGATTGTATTGCCTCTTTCCTGGTGTGTGAGTGGGACTCGGTACCACTCCAGCTGGTATTAATAGAGGCCTGGTTTGAATTGGCTCTTCCCTGGTGTGTGAGTGAGTCTTAGTACCACTCCAGCTGGTATTGATAGAGGCCTGGATTGAATTGACTCTTTCCTGGTGTGTGAGTGGGGATCTGTACAACTCCAGCTGGTATTAATAGAGGCCTGGATTGAATTGGCTCTTTCATGGTGTGTGAGTGGGACTCAGTACCACTCCAGCAGGTATTAATAGAGGCCTGGATTGAATTGCCTCTTTCCGGATGTGTGAGTGGGGCTCAGTACCACTCCAGCTGGTATTAATAGAGGCCTGGTTTAAATTGACCCTTTCCTGATGTGTGAGTGGGGCTCAGTACCACTCCAGCTGGTATTAATAGAGGCCTGGTTTGAATTGGCTCTTTCCTGGTGTGTGAGTGAGTCTTAGTACCACTCCAGCTGGTATTGATAGAGGCCTGGATTGAATTGGCTCTTTCCTGGTGTGTGAGTGGGGCTCAGTACCACTCCAGCTGGTATTAATAGAGGCCTGGATTGAATTGCCTCTTTCCTGGTGTGTGAGTGGGACTCGGTACCACTCCAGCTGGTATTAATAGAGGCCTGGTTTGAATTGGCTCTTTCCTGGTGTGTGAGTGGGGCTCAGTACCACTCCAGCTGGTATTAATAGAGGTCTGGATTGAATTGACTCTTTCCTGGTGTGTGAGTGGGGCTCAGTACCACTCCAGCTGGTATTAATAGAGGCCTGGATTGAATTGCCTCTTTCCTGGTGTGTGAGTGGGACTCGGTACCACTCCAGCTGGTATTAATAGAGGCCTGGTTTGAATTGGCTCTTCCCTGGTGTGTGAGTGAGTCTTAGTACCACTCCAGCTGGTATTGATAGAGGCCTGGATTGAATTGACTCTTTCCTGGTGTGTGAGTGGGGCTCAGTACCACTCCAGCTGGTATTAATAGAGGTCTTGATTGAATTGGCTCTTTCCTGGTGTGTGAGTAGGGCTCAGTACCACTCCTGCTGGTATTAATAGAGACCTGGATTGAATTGGCTCTTTCCTGGTGTGTGAGTGGGACTCAGTACCACTCCAGCTGGTATTGATAGAGGTCTGTATTGATTTGTCTCTTTCCTGCTGTGTGAGTGGGACTCAGAACCACTCCAGCTGGTGTTAATAGAGGTCTTGATTGAATTGGCTCTTTCCTGGTGTGTGAGTGGGGCTCAGTACCACTTCTGCAGGTATTAAGAGAGGCCTCGATAGAATTTAAACTTTCCTGGTGTGTGAGTGGGACTCAGTACCACTCCAGCTGGTATTAATAGAAACCTGGATTGAATTGCCTCTCTTCCAGTGTGTGAGTGGCACTCAGTATCACTCCAGCTGGTATTAATAGAGGCCTGGATTGAATTGCCTCTTTCCTGGTGTCTGTGTGGGACTCAGTATCACTCCAGCTGGTATTAATAGAGGCCTGGATTGAATTGCCTCTTTCCTGGTGTGTGAGTGGGACTCAGTATCACTCCAGCTGGTATTAATAGAGGTCTTGATTGAATTGGCTCTTTCCTGGTGTGTGAGTGGGGCTCAGTACCACTCCAGCTGGTATTAATAGAGGCCTGGATTGAATTGCCTCTTTCCTGGTGTTTGAGTGGGTCTCAGAACCACTCCAGCTGGTATTAATAGAGGCCTGGATTGAATTGCCTCTTTCCTGGTGTGTGCGTGGGGCTCAGTACCACTCCAGCTGGTATTAATAGAGGCCTGGATTGAATTGCCTCTTTCCTGGTGTTTGAGTGGGTCTCAGAACCACTCCAGCTGGTATTAATAAAGGCCTGGATTGAATTGCCTCTTTCCTGGTGTGTGAGTGGGACTTACAACCACTCCAGCTGGTATTAATAGAGGCCTGGATTGAATTGGCTCTTTCCTGGTGTGAGAGTGGGGCTCAGTACCACTCCAGCTGGTATTAATAGAGGACTGGATTGAATTGGCTCTTTCCTGGTGTGCGAGTGGGGCTCAGTGCCACTCCAGCTGGTATGAATAGAGGTCTTGATTGAATTGGGTCTTTCCTGGTGTGTGAGTGGGACTCAGTACCACTCCAGCTGGAATTAAATTGGCCTGGATTGATTTTGCTCTTTCCAGGTGTGTGAGTGGGACTCAGTACCACTCCAGCTGGTATTAATAGAGACCAGGATTGAATTACCCTTTTCCTGGAGCGTGAGTGGGACTCAGTACCACTCCAGCTGGTATTAATAGAGGCCTAGTTTGAATTGCCTCTTTCCTGGTGTGTGCGTGGGGCTCAGTCTGACTCCAGCTGGTATTAATAGAGGCCTGGATTGAATTGGCACTTTCCTGGTGTGTGAGTGGGGATCAGTACCACTCCAGCTGATATTAATAGAAATTTGGTTTAAATTGACACTTTCCTGGTGTGTGGGTGGGGCTCAGTGCCACTCCAGCTGGTATTGATAGAGGCCTGGATTGAATTGGCTCTTTCTGGTGTGTGAGTGGGACTCAGTACCACTCCAGCTGGTATGAATAGAGGCCTGGATTGAATTGGCTCTTTCCTGGAGTGTGAGTGGGGCTCAGTACCACTCCAGCTGGTGTTAATAGAGGCCTAGATTGAATTGACACTCTCCTGGTGTGTGAGTGGGGCTCAGTACCACTCCAGCTGGTATTAATAGAGGCCTGGATTGAATTGGCTCTTTCTGGTGTGTGAGTGGGACTCAGTACCACTCCAGCTGGTATTAATAGAGGCCTGGATTGAATTGGCTCTTTCTGGTGTGTGAGTGGGGCTCAGTACCACTCCAGCTGGTATTAATAGAGGCCTGGATTGAATTGGCTCTTTCCTGGTGTGTGAGTGGGACTCAGTACCACTCCAGCTGGTATTAATAGAGGCCTGGATTGAATTGGCTCTTTCCTGGTGTGTGAGTGGGACTCAGTACCACTCCAGCTGGTATTAATAGAGGCTTGGATTCAATTGGCAGCTGAGCACGTGGCTACAGAACTGTTGCAGGAGGGAGGGATTCAGATATGTAGGACATTGGGATATCTTCTGGGGAGGGTGGGACCTGTACAAAAAGGACGGGTTGCATCTGAACTGGAGGGGCACCAATATCCTGGGCAGGAGGTTTGCGAGAGCTGTTCGGGAGGGTTTGAACTTGTCTTGCAGGGGGATGGGAACCGGAGCTACGGATCAGTGGATGGGGTAGCTGTTGAACAGGCAGATACCGAGTGCAGAGTGTCTGTGAGCAAGGTTAGACAGTTGACAGGGCAAAGTTGCAGCCAGTATGATGGGTTGAAGTGTGTCTATTTTAACGCAGAAAGTGTCAGGAATAAGGGTGATGAACTTAGAGAAAGGATCAGTACTTCGAGCTCCGATGTTGTGGCCATTACGGAGACATGGATATCACAGGGGCAGGAATGGATGTTGGGTGTTCCGGGGTTTAGATGTTTCAAAAGGAATAGGGAGGGAGGTAAAAGAGGTGGGGGAGTGGCATTGCTAATCAGGGATAGTATCACAGCTGCAGAAAGGGAGGTCGTCGAGGAGGGTTTGTCTACTGAGTCATTATGGGTGGAAGTCAGAAACAGGAAAGGAGCAGTCACTTTATTGGGAGTTTTCTATAGACCCCCCCAATAGCAACAGAGACATGGAGGAACAGATTGGGAGGCAGATTTTGGAAAGGTGCAGAAGTAACAGGGTTGTTGTCATGGGTGACTTCAACTTCCCTACTTTTGATTGGAACCTCCTTAGTGCAAATAGTTTGGATGGAGCAGTTTTTGTCAGGTGTGTCCAGGAAGGTTTCCTGACTCAATATGTAGATAGGCCGACTAGAGGGGAGACTATGTTGGATTTGGTGCTTGGCAACGAACCAGGCCAGGTGGCAGATCTCTCGGTGGGAGAGCATTTCGGTGATAGTGATCACAACTCCCTGACCTTTACAATAGTCTTGGAGAGGGAGAGGAGCAGACGAGATGGGAAAATATTTAATTGGGGGAGGGGGAATTACAATGCTATTAGGCAGGAACTGGGGAGCTTAAACTGGGAACAGATGTTCTCAGGGAAATGCACGGCAGAAATGTGGAGGTTGTTTAGGGAGCACTTGCTGCGACTGCTGGATAGGTTTGTCCCGATGAGGCAGGGAAGGGATGGTAGGGTGAAGAAACCTTGGATGATAAGAGAAGTGGAACAGCTAGTCAGGAGGAAGAAGGAAGCTTACTTAAGGTTGAGGAAGCAAGGATCAGACAGGGCTCTAGAGGGTTACAAGGTAGCCAGGAAGGAACTGAAGAATGGACTTAGGAGAGCTAGAAGGGGACATGAAAAACTCTTGGCGGGTAGGATTAAGGAAAATCCCAAGGCGTTCTACACTTATGTGAGGAACAAGAGGATGGCCAGAGTGAGGGTAGGGCCGATCAGGGATTGTGGAGGGAACTTGTGCCTGGAGTCGGAGGATGTAGGGGAGGTCCTAAATGAATACTTTGCTTCAGTATTCACTAGTGAGAGGAACCTGGTCGTTTGTGAGGACAGCGTGGAACAGGCTGATATGCTCAAACAGGTTGAGGTTAAGAGGGAGGATGTACTGGAAATTTTGAATGATATGAGGACAGATAAGTCCCCGGGGCCAGACGGGATATACCCAAGGTTATTACGGGAAGCGAGGGAAGAGATTGCTGCTCCTTTGGCGATGATCTTTGCGTCTTCACTGTCCACTGGAGTCGTACTGGATGATTGGAGGGTGGCAAATGTTGTTCCCTTGTTCAAGAAAGGGAATAGGGATAACCCTGGGAATTATAGACCTGTCAGTCTTACATCGGTAGTGGGCAAATTATTGGAGAGGATTCTGAGAGACAGGATTTATGATTATTTGGAAAAGCATGGTTTGATTAGAGACAGTCAGCATGGCTTTTTGAGGGGCAGGTCATGCCTCACAAGCCTTATTGAATTCTTTGAAGATGTGACAAAACACATTGATGAAGGAAGAGCAGTGGATGTGGTGTATATGGATTTTAGCAAGGTGTTTGATAAGGTTCCCCATGGTAGGCTCATTCAGAAAGTGAGGAGGCATGGGATACAGGGAAGGTTGGCTTTCTGGATACAGAATTGGCTGGCCCATAGAAGTCAGAGGGTGGTAGTAGATGGAAAGTATTCAGCATGGAGCTCAGTGACCAGTGGTGTTCCACAAGGATCTGTTCTGGGACCTCTGCTCTTTGTGATTTTTATAAATGACTTGGATGAGGAAGTGGAAGGCTGGGTTAGCAGGTTTGCCGATGACACGAAGGTTGCTGGAGTTGTGGATAGTGTGGAAGGCTGTTGTAGGTTGCAACGGGACATTGGCAGGATGCAGAGCTGGGCTGAGAAGTGGCAGATGGAGTTCAACCTGGAAAAGTGTGAAGTGATTCATTTTGGAAGGTCGAATTTGAATGCGGAATACAGACTTAAAGACAGGATTCTTGGTAGTGTGGAGGAACAGAGGGATCTTGGGGTCCATGTCCATAGATCGCTCAAATTTGCCACCCAAGTTGATAGGGTTGTTAAGAAGGCGTATGGTGTGTTGGCTTTCATTAACAGGGGGATTGAGTTTAAGAGCTGGGAGGTTATGCTGCAGCTCTATAAGGCCCTGGTTCGACCACACTTGGAATATTGTGTTCAGTTCTGGTCGCCTCATTATCTGAAGGATATGGAAGCTTTAGAGAGGGTGAAGAGGAGATTTACCAGGATGCTGCCTGGACTGGAGGGCATGTCTTATGAAGAAAGATTGAGGGAGCTAGGGCTTTTCTCATTGGAGCGAAGAAGGATGAGAGGTGACTTGATAGAGGGGTACAAGATGATGAGAGGCATAGATAGAGTGGATAGCCAGAGACTTTTTCCCAGGGTGGAAAAGGCTATCACCAGGGGGCATAATTTTAAGATGATTGGAGGAAGGTTTCGGGGAGATGTCAGAGGTAGGTTCTTTACACCGAGATTGGTGGGTGTGTGGAATGTGCTGCCAGCGGTGGTAGTAGAAGCAGATACATTAGGGACATTTAAGCGACTCTTGGATCGGTGCATGGATGATAGTAGAATGAAGGGTCGGTAGTTAGTTTGATCTTAGTGTAGGTTAAAGGTTTGCCACAACATTGTGGGCCAAAGGGCCTGTACTGTGCTGTACTGTTCTATGAAAGTTGACATCAGATCAGTGGGAGTCTTTCAAAGAGGAAATAGTGAGAGTTTAGAGTCAACATGTACCTGTTAAGGTGAAGGGTAGGACTAACAGGCCCAGGGAACCCTGAATGTTAAGGGATATAGAGGATTAGATCAGGAAAAAATAGGAGGCTTAAGGCAGATTCAGAGCGCTGATAACAGCAGAGGCAGTAGAGGAGTATAGAAAGTGCTGGAGGGTACTTCAAAAAAGTAATTCGGAGAGTGGGGAAGGGACATGAAAAAACACTAGCAGGCAAGATAAAGGAAAATCCTAAGATGTTTTATCAGTATGTCAAGGGCAAGAAGATAACCAGGAAAATATTAGATCCCATGAGGGAACCAAAGTGGCAATCTGTTTGTGGAACCGGAGGACATGGGTGAGGTTTTAAATTATTACTTTTCATCTGTGTTCACTTTGGAGAAGAATGATGTCGGTGTAGAGATTAGGGAGTGGTATTGTGATATACTTGAACATATTAGCATTGAAAGGAAGTAAGTATTCGCTGTTTTAGCGGGCTTAAAAGTGGATAAATCCCCAGGCTCAGATGAAATGTATCCCAGGCCATTATCGGAGGCAAGGGAGGAGATTGCAGGGCCTCGGACACAAATTTGCAAACCCTCTTTGGCCACAGGAGAGGTACCAGACGACTAGAGGGCAGCGAATGTGGTACCATTATTTAAGAAGGGTGGCAGGGATAAACTAGGTAAATACAGGTTAGTGAGTCTAACATCAGTGGTTGGGGAACGATTGGAAAAAAATCTGAGGGACAGGATTAATCTCCACGAGGAGAGGCAGGGATTAATCAGGGATAGTCAGCATGGCTTTGTCAGGGGGAGATCGTGTCTGACTAACTTGATATGAATTTTTCGAGGAGGTGACCAGATGTGCAGATGAGGTTAAAGCAGTTGATGTAGTCTACATGGACTTCAGTAAGGCTTTTGATAAGGTCCCACATGGGAGGTTGGTTAAGAAAGTAAGAGCCCATGGGATCCAGGGCAATTTGGCAAATTGAATCCAAAAATGGCTTTGTGGCAGGAGGCAGAGGGTAATGGGTGAGGGTTGTTTGTGCGATTGGAAGCCTGTTACCAGTGGTGTACCACATGGATCGGTGCTGGGACCCTTGCTGTTTGTAGTGCACATTAATATTTTGGACGTGATTGTATGAGGTATCATCAGTAAGTTCGCAGATGACACGAAAATTAGTGGTGTCGTCAATAGTGAGGAGGAAAGCCTTAGATTAAAGGACTATGTAGATGGGCTGGTAAGATGGGCGGAGCAGTGGGAAATGTAATTTAATCTTGAGAAGTGTGAGGTAATGCATTTTGGGAGGACTAACAAGGCAAGAGAATATACAATGGATGGTAGGACCCTAGAAAGTGCAGAAGGTCAGAGGAGATTCACCAGGATTTTGCGTCGCTGGAACATTTCAGCGATGAAGAGAGACTGAAAAGGCTGGGATGTTTTCCGTGAAGCAGAAAACTCTGAGAGTGGACATGATTGAGGAAAACCAAATTAGGAGGGGCTTTGATAGGTTAGATAGACAGAAACTTTTTCCCTTCTCCGAGGGGTCAATAACCAGGGGTCATAGATTTAAGGTAAGGGGCCAGAGGTTTAAAGGGGGTTTGAGGAATATATTTTTCTCCCAGAGGGTGGTTGGAATCTGGTATACACTGCCTGAAGGGGTAGGAGAGGCAGGAACCCTGACAACAATTAAATATTTAGATGAGCACTTGAAACGCCATAGTATACAAGGCTACAGGCCATGTGCTGGAAAAATGGGATTGGAATAGAAAGGTGCTGTTGGGCAGCACAGACATGATGGGCCGAAGGGCCTGTTTCTGTGCTGTATAACTCTCACTCTATGACATTGAAGACACACTGACGTTGATACTTGAGAAGGATAAATTGAGTCTTCCTCCACACCACAGTGAGGTAAAATCACCCACCGTGAACAGAGGGTAGAGTAGGGAGAAACACAGCACAGGCTGGGGATGGAGCTTGGGATCTTCCTGTGCTCGTTGGGTGGGGCTCAGTGCCAGACTGGTTGAGAACAGCTCACTCATCAGAGGCTGTGGATGGAGTCTGGGATCTCCCTGTCCTCTGTATTGGGCTCAGTACCATACCATGTGGTTAACCCTCATTGTGTGATTCTAATTGCTGCCACTCTCTCTCTTGCAGTGGGTCTGGGAGTTCCTGACTGATCACAATGTCCTGATCCTTTCCCCACATCACACACACTCAAGTTGGATGAGCTGCTGGTGGTGATGCAGGAGATGGAGAACTCCAGACTTCCATCCACTCCACAGTGAGGGACGATCATACACTGATAACAACTGTTACAACAAGGTGTTAGCTCAGCAGAGGCCAGGAATGGGGCCTGGGATCTTTCTGTGCTCTAAGAATGGGGATCAGTACCACATTATGTGAGAGCAGCTCACTTAGGTCAGGCTGGGGATGGAGCCCGGGATCTTCCTGTGTTCTGTGTCTGGTATTCAGTGCCACACTTTCTCAGAATAGTTCACAGCACAGGCTGGAGATGGAGCCTGGGATCTTCCTGTGCTCACTCAGCAGAGGCTGCGGATGGATGCTGGGATCTTCCTGCGCTCTGTATAGATTTCCCGTACATCTTGTGTCTTTGAACACATTTACATGAAGTGTGGTCAGCTGGATAAGCTCGAGCTGTACGTTTCAGGAAGGGTTATTGAGGGGAATGTGTTTGATGTGGTGTATCTGGATTCCCAAAAGGTGTTTGGTTCAGTGACATGTAATAGAATTACCAGCAAAACTGCAGCCCATGGAATAAAAAGGAGAGATACAGAAAGGATAGGAAATGGGCTGAGTGAGAGGAAACAGAGTGTTGTGATGAACTGTTACTATTTAGACTGGAGGAAGATATATAGTGCAGTTCCCCAGGTACTGATGTTAGGATCAGTTATTAATAATCCAGGCAGGACATATTGTTAATATTCACACATGACACAAAACTTGGAATTATTGTGAACTGTGAAGAGGATAGTGAGAGACTTCAGGAGGATATAGACAGGCTGGTGGGAGGAACAGACACGTGACAGATGACATTTCATACAGAGAAATGTGAGGTGATACCGATGATGGAGAATTCTCTCGAGTTACTCTGAGGACAGTGTCTTATTTGTGGTGTTGTGATTTCAATTTCTGTGATTTGTGGAATCTCTTTGAGCCACAGGTACACCGATGAGAATCTATTTCTGTATCTGTGTGTACCTGACACTGAGCTGACACTGTTCCAGTAAAAAGGGCTCTCCCTGCAGTCACTAACTCAGATATAAATTATTATCCACTATTCAGCATAATAAAGAATGAGGTTGGATTAAGTTCTATTTTCTGAGACATTATCTTTAAAAAGCAGGTTTTTCTGAGAAGCAGGAACTTGTTTCCCACTGCAGTGAATTGAATTTTCATTATTGACCCTGACCCATGCAGTTAAACAGGTCAGTTTACCTGTCTCATTGTCACCAATGTCTCAGGGTTGTCCATTCAGACAGTTTGATGTTTGAAGTGACAGGGATTGTATTATTTGTTTGTTCTGTCTGTCCCTCCTTCATATTTCTATTTTAATATACCGTGTTCTATTGATACTGTTGTGTTTATCTGACTGTCAGTAATATGATGTTGTAAGGTGAGAGTCTCAGAGCAGGAATCCTTTGTTTGTAAATCAGGTATCCAATGAACCGATCAGTGACTGCTCCACGACAACCTAAAATTATCATTTCTCACAGAAAATGTGGTCAGATTTTGTAGTTATATGGGTTGAAAATGAATTCTACCTTATTAATGTCAGAGAGTGATGGAGTTATTCAGCTCAGAAGCAGGACTTTCGGCCCATTGTGTCTGTGTCGGCCATCAAGCACCTATCTATTCTAATCCCATTTTCCAGCACTTGGCCTGTAGCCTTGTATACTATGGCATTTCAAGTGCTCATCTAAATACTTCTTAAATGTTGAGTGTTCTGGCCTCGACCACCTCTTCAGACAGTGTGTTCCAGATTCCAACCACCCTCTGGGTGAAAACACTTTGCCTCAAATCTCCTCTGTATCTCCTGCCCCTAACCTTAAATCGATATCCCCTGGTTATTGACACCTCCGCTATGGGAAAATGTTTCTTCCTATCTATCCTATCAATGCCCCTCATATACCTCAATCATATCCCCACTCAGACTTCTCTGCTGGAAGGAAAACAACCCGAGCTTATCCCGTCTGTCAACATCGCTGAAATGCTCCAGGCCAGGCAACATCGTGGTGAATCTCATCTGCACCTTCCCTAATGCAATCTATACTGCAGGAAGGATGTGATGGCACTGGAGAGGGTGCAGAGGAGATTCACCAGGAGGTTGCCTGGGCTGGAGCATTTCAGCTATGAAGAGCGACTGAAAAGGCTTGGGTTGTTTACCTTAGTGTGCAGAAGACAGAGTGGCAACATGATTGAGGTATACAAAATTCTGAAAGTCACTGACAGGTTAGACAGGAAGAAATATTTTCCTTTATTAGAGGGGCCAATAACCAGGTGGCATAGATTTAAGGTAAGGGGCAGGAGGTTTAAAGGGGATTTGAGGAAAACATGTTTTCACCCAGAGGGTGGTTGGAATCTGCAACGAACTGCCAGAAGGTGGTACAGGAAGAAACACTCACATTTAAGTATTTAGGTGACCACTTGAAACGCCATAGAATACAAGGCTACGACCAAATGCTGGAAAATGGGATGAGAATAGATAGGTGCCTAATGGCCGACATAGACACGATGGGCCGAAGGGCCTGTTTCTGTGCTGTATAACTCTGACTCTATGACATTGACGACACACTGACAGTGATACAGGAGATGGATAAATCGAGTATTTATACACACCACAGTGAGGTAAAATCACCCACCGTGAACAGAGGGTCGAGTGGGGGGTAGTACAGCACAGGCTGGGGATGGAGCCTGGGATCTTCCTGTGCTCTGTTTGGAGCTCAGTACCAGACTGGGTACATACCTTTAATTATATCTGTCTAATTCCCACCTCTCTCTCTTGCAGTCAGTCTGTGTGTACCTGAGTGAACAGATTGTTCTGCCCCATTCCATCGCCCACATTGAAGATGGCCGACACACTGACAGTGATACAGGAGGTGGATAAATCGAGTCTTCATATACACCACAGTGAGGTAAAATCACCCACAGTGAACAGAGGGTCGAGTGTGGGGTAGTACAGCACAGGCTGGGGATGGATCCTGGGATCTTCCTGCTCTGTGTGTGACCCAGTATCACACTGGTTATGTACCTCTCATTGTGTGGGTCTAATTGCTGCCTCTCTGTCTTGCAGTTAGTTTGGAAATTCCTGACTGAGCAGAATGTCCTGTTCCTGTCCCCACATGAAGCATCAGCAAGTTGGATGAGCAGCTGTTTTGATGCAGGAGATTGAGGAGTCCAGCCTTTGATACACTCTGCAGTGAGGTAGGATCACCCCCTGATAACATACAATAGAGCAGCGGGCCAACTCAGCATCGGTCAGGGGTGGGTCATGGAGCTTGTAAGCACATAAAGAATAGAGCTCAGTACTACACAACACAGGAGGGAGATGGAGCCTGGGACCTTCCTGTTCACTATGTGGGCCTCAGTATCACAATAGAAAAAATCAGCTCACACAGAACAGGCTGGAGCTGGAGCCTGGACCTTCCTGTTCACTATGTGGGCCTCAGTATCACAACAGATAAAAGCAGCTCACACAGCACAGGCTGGGAATTGAGCCTGCGATCTTCCTGATCACGATGTGGGTCTCAGTACCATACCAGGTGAGAACCGCTCAGTCATCACAGGTGCAGAGACTGCTCCAATGTAGATTAATGATCATTCTCTTAATATATAACTCAAAATGGTTTCACAGGAGTTTTATAGACTGTTCCCTGTTCTTCAGATGGTGATTGTTCTGTTGATGATTTACAGTCAGTCCTTTCTTAATTGAACAAAGAACAAAGAACAGGACAGCAAAGGAACAGGCCATTCGGCCCTCTACGCCTGCGCCGGTCTTGATGCCTACCGAAACTAACACCTTCTGCACTTCTGGGGCCCATATCCCTCTATTCCCTTCTATTCATATATTTGTCAAGATGTCTCTTAAATGTAGCTGTCGTATCTGCTTCCACCACCTCCCCTGGCAGCAAGTCCCAGGCACTCAGCACCCTCTGTGTAAACAAACTTGCCTCGCACATCCGCTATAAACATTGCCCCTTGCACCTTAAACCTATGTCCCCGAGTAACTGATTCTTCCACTCTGGGAAAACGCTTCTGACTATCCACTCTGTCCATGCCGCTCATAACTTTGTAAACCTCTATCATGTCGCCACTCCACCTCCATCGTTCCAGTGAAAACAATCCGAGTTTTCCACCCTCTCCTCATAGCTAATGCCCTCCAGAGCAGGCAACATCCAGGTAAACTTCCTCTGTCCCCTCTCCAAAGCCTCCACGTCCTTCTGGTAGTGTGGCGACCAGAATTGCACGCAATAAGGTTCTGTACAGCTGCAACATGACTTGCCAATTTTTATACTCTATGCCCCGGCCGATGAAGGCAAGCATGCCGTATGTCGCTTTGACTACCTTATCCACCTGCGTTGCCACTTTCAGTGACATGTGGACCTGTACGCCCAGATCTCTGTGCCTGTCAATACTCCTAAGGGTTCTGTCATTTACTGCATACCTCCCACCTGCATTCGACCTTCCAAAATGTATTACCTCACATTTGTCCAGATTAAACTCCATCTG
The DNA here is from genome assembly GCF_036365525.1 of Heterodontus francisci. NCBI lineage: Eukaryota > Metazoa > Chordata > Chondrichthyes > Heterodontiformes > Heterodontidae > Heterodontus > Heterodontus francisci. The sequence continues at coordinate 26,662 of NW_027141849.1, forward strand.
TCATTTCTCTGCCCAAGTCTCCAACTGAATCTATATCCTGCTGTATCCTCTGAAAATCCTCATCATTATCCGCAACTCAGCCAACCTTTGTGTCGTCCGCAAACTTACTAATCAGACCAGCTAAATTTTCCTCCAAATCATTTATATATACTACAAACAGCAAAGGTCTCAGCAGTGAATCTTGTGGAACACCACTAGTCACATCCCTCCATTCAGAAAAACACCCATCCACTGTTACCCTCTGACTTCTGTGACCAAGCCAGTTCTGTATCCATCTTGCCAGCTCACCTCTGATCCCGTGTGACTTCACCTTTTGCAGCAGTCTGCCATGCGGGACCTTGTCAAAGGCTTTACTAAAGTCCATATAGACAACATCCACCACCCTTCCCTCATCAATCATCTTCGTCACATCCTCAAAAAACTCAATCAGATTAGTAAGACACGACCTCCCCTTCACAAAACCATGCTGCCTCTCGCTAATAAGTTCATTTGTTTCCAAATGGGAGTAAATCCTGTCCCGAAGAATCCTCTCTAATAGTTTCCCTCCCACTGACGTAAGGCTCACCGGCTTACTTTTTCCTGGATTATCCTTGCCACCCTTCTTAAACAAAGGAACAACATTGGCTATTCTCCAGTCCTCTGGGACCTCACCTGTAGCAAATGAGGATGCAAAGATTTCTGTCAAAGCCCCAGCAATTTCTTCCCTTGCCTCCTTCAGTATTCTAGGGTAGATCCCATCAGGCCCTGGGGACTTATCTACCTTAATGCTTTGCAAGACACCCAACACCTCCTCCGTTTTGATAATGAGATGACTGTGGCTATCTGCACTCCCTTCCCTAGACTCATCATCCACCAAGTCCTTCTCCTTGGTGAGAACTGATGCAAAGTACTCATTTAGCACCTCGCCAATGTCCTCTGGCTCCACACATAGATTCCCATCTCTGTCCTTGTGTGGGCCAACCCTTTCCCTGGTTACCCTCTTGCTCTTTATATATGTATAAAAACCCTTGGGATTTTCCTTAATCCTGTTTGCCAATGAGTTTTCATGTCCCCTTTTAGCCCTCCTAACTTCTTGCTTCAGTTCATTCCTACTGTCTTTATATTCCTCAAGTGCTTCATCTGTTCCGAGCCTTCCAGCCCTTACAAATGCTTCCTTTTTCTTTTTGACTAGGCTCACAATATCCCCTGGATTCTAATCAACTGACGTTTGAAAGACTCCCACATGTCAGATGTTGATTTACCCTTAAACAACCACCCCCAATCTAAATTCTTCAGTTCCTGCCTAATATTGTTGTAATTAGCCTTCCCCTAATTTAGCACCTTCAACCGAGGACTACTCTTATCCTTATTCACAAGTACCTTAATACTTATGGAATTATGATCACTGATCACTACTTATGGTCACTACTCCTGGAATGCTCCCCCATTGAAACTTAGACCACCTGGCCGGACTCTTTCCCCAATACCAGGTCCAGAATGGCCCCATCCCTAGTTGGACTATCGACATACTGTTTCAAGAAGCCCTCCTGGATGCTGCTCACAAATTCTGCCCCATACAAGCCCCTAGCACTAAGTGAGTCCCAGTCAATATTGGGGAAGTTAAAATCACCCACCACTACAACCCTGTTATCTTTACGTCTTTCCAAACTCTGTCTGCATATCTGCTCCACTACCTCCCGCTGGCTGTTGGGAGGCCTGTCGCAAACCCCAAACATCGTGACTGCACCCTTCCTATTCCTGAGGTCCACCCATATTGCATTGCTGCACGACCCCTCTGAGGTGTCCTCCTGCATTACAGTTGTGATATTCTCCTTAACCATTAATGCAACTCCCCCACACCTTTTACATCTCCCTCCATCCCGCCTGAAGCTTCTAAAACTTGGAACATTTATCATTTGGATAGTTATTGTTCAGTAGGTGATTTACGGTCAGTCCTTTAATAATTGGATCGTGATTGTTCTGTAGGTGATTTACGGTCAGTCCTTTAATAATTGGATAGTGATTGTTCTGTCGGTGATTTATGGTCAGTCCTTTAATAATAGGACCGTGATTGTTCTGTAGGTGATTTACGGTCAGTCCTTTAATAATTGGATAGTGATTGTTCTGTCGGTGATTTATGGTCAGTCCTTTAATAATAGGACAGTGATTGTTCTGTAGGTGATTTACGGTCAGTCCTTTAATAATTGGACAGTGATTGTTCTGTAGGTGATTTACGGTCAGACCTTTAATAATTGGACAGTGATTGTTCTGTAGGTGATTTACGGTCAGTCCTTTAATAATTGGACAGTGATTGTTCTGTAGGTGATTTACGGTCAGTCCTTTAATAATTGGACAGTGATTGTTCTGTAGGTGATTTACGGTCAGTCCTTTAATAATTGGACAGTGATTGTTCTGTAGGTGATTTACGGTCAGTCCTTTAATAATTGGACAGTGATTGTTCTGTAGGTGATTTACGGTCAGTCCTTTAATAATTGGACCGTGATTGTTCAGCAGGTGATTCACGGTCAGTCCTTTAATAATTGGACAGTGATTGTTCTGTAGGTGATTTACGGTCAGTCCTTTAATAATTGGACAGTGATTGTTCTGTAGGTGATTTACGGTCAGTCCTTTAATAATTGGACAGTGATTGTTCTGTAGGTGATTTACGGTCAGTCCTTTAATAATTGGACAGTGATTGTTCTGTAGGTGATTTACGGTCAGTCCTTTAATAATTGGACAGTGATTGTTCTGTAGGTGATTTACGGTCAGTCCTTTAATAATTGGACAGTGATTGTTCTGTAGGTGATTTACGGTCAGTCCTTTAATAATTGGACAGTGATTGTTCTGTAGGTGATTTACGGTCAGTCCTTTAATAATTGGACAGTGATTGTTCTGTAGGTGATTTACGGTCAGTCCTTTAATAATTGGACAGTGATTGTTCTGTAGGTGATTTACGGTCAGTCCTTTAATAATTGGACAGTGATTGTTCTGTAGGTGATTTACGGTCAGTCCTTTAATAATTGGACAGTGATTGTTCTGTAGGTGATTTACGGTCAGTCCTTTAATAATTGGACAGTGATTGTTCTGTAGGTGATTTACGGTCAGTCCTTTAATAATTGGACAGTGATTGTTCTGTAGGTGATTTACGGTCAGTCCTTTAATAATTGGACAGTGATTGTTCTGTAGGTGATTTACGGTCAGTCCTTTAATAATTGGACAGTGATTGTTCTGTAGGTGATTTACGGTCAGTCCTTTAATAATTGGACAGTGATTGTTCTGCAGGTGATTTACGGTCAGTCCTTTAATAATTGGACAGTGATTGTTCTGTAGGTGATTTACGGTCAGTCCTTTAATAATTGGACAGTGATTGTTCTGTAGGTGATTTACGGTCAGTCCTTTAATAATTGGACAGTGATTGTTCTGTAGGTGATTTACGGTCAGTCCTTTAATAATTGGACAGTGATTGTTCTGTAGGTGATTTACGGTCAGTCCTTTAATAATTGGACAGTGATTGTTCTGTAGGTGATTTACGGTCAGTCCTTTAATAATTGGATAGTGATTGTTCTGTAGGTGATTTACGGTCAGTCCTTTAATAATTGGACAGTGATTGTTCTGTAGGTGATTTACGGTCAGTCCTTTAATAATTGGACAGTGATTGTTCTGTAGGTGATTTACGGTCAGTCCTTTAATAATTGGATAGTGATTGTTCTGTAGGTGATTTACGGTCAGTCCTTTAATAATTGGACAGTGATTGTTCTGTAGGTGATTTACGGTCAGTCCTTTAATAATTGGATAGTGATTGTTCTGTAGGTGATTTACGGTCAGTCCTTTAATAATTGGACAGTGATTGTTCTGTAGGTGATTTACGGTCAGTCCTTTAAGAATTGGACTGTGATTGTTCTGTAGGTGATTTACGGTCAGTCCTTTAATAATTGGACAGTGATTGTTCTGTCGGTGATTTACGGTCAGTCCTTTAATAATTGGACAGTGATTGTTCTGTAGGTGATTTACGGTCAGTCCTTTAATAATTGGACCGTGATTGTTCTGTGGGTGATTTACGGTCAGTCCTTTAATAATTGGACCGTGATTGTTCTGTAGGTGATTTACGGTCAGTCCTTTAATAATTGGACAGTGATTGTTCTGTAGGTGATTTACGGTCAGTCCTTTAAGAATTGGACTGTGATTGTTCTGTAGGTGATTTACGGTCAGTCCTTTAATAATTGGACAGTGATTGTTCTGTCGGTGATTTACGGTCAGTCCTTTAATAATTGGACAGTGATTGTTCTGTAGGTGATTTACGGTCAGTCCTTTAATAATTGGACAGTGATTGTTCTGTAGGTGATTTACGGTCAGTCCTTTAATAATTGGACAGTGATTGTTCTGTAGGTGATTTACGGTCAGTCCTTTAATAATTGGACAGTGATTGTTCTGTAGGTGATTTACGGTCAGGTCTTTAATAATTGGACAGTGATTGTTCTGTAGGTGATTTACGGTCAGTCCTTTAATAATTGGATAGTGATTGTTCTGTAGGTGATTTACGGTCAGTCCTTTAATAATTGGACAGTGATTGTTCTGTAGGTGATTTACGGTCAGTCCTTTAATAATTGGATAGTGATTGTTCTGTAGGTGATTTACAGTCAGTCCTTTAATAATTGGACAGTGATTGTTCTGTAGGTGATTTACGGTCAGTCCTTTAATAATTGGACAGTGATTGTTCTGTAGGTGATTTACGGTCAGTCCTTTAATAATTGGACAGTGATTGTTCTGTAGGTGATTTACAGTCAGTCCTTTAATAATTGGACAGTGATTGTTCTGTAGGTGATTTACGGTCAGTCCTTTAATAATTGGACAGTGATTGTTCTGTAGGTGATTTACGGTCAGTCCTTTAATAATTGGATAGTGATTGTTCTGTAGGTGATTTACAGTCAGTCCTTTAATAATTGGACAGTGATTGTTCTGTCGGTGATTTACGGTCAGTCCTTTAATAATTGGACAGTGATTGTTCTGTAGGTGATTTACGGTCAGTCCTTTAATAATTGAACAGTGATTGTTCTGTAGGTGATTTACGGTCAGTCCTTTAATAATTGGACAGTGATTGTTCTGTAGGTGATTTACGGTCAGTCCTTTAATAATTGGATAGTGATTGTTCTGTAGGTGATTTACGGTCAGTCCTTTAATAATTGGACAGTGATTGTTCTGTAGGTGATTTACGGTCAGTACTTTAATAATTGGATAGTGATTGTTCTGTAGGTGATTTACGGTCAGTCCTTTAATAATTGGACAGTGATTGTTCTGTAGGTGATTTACGGTCAGTACTTTAATAATTGGATAGTGATTGTTCTGTAGGTGATTTACGGTCAGTCCTTTAATAATTGGACAGTGATTGTTCTGTAGGTGATTTACGGTCAGTCCTTTAATAATTGGACAGTGATTGTTCTGTAGGTGATTTACGGTCAGTCCTTTAATAATTGGGCAGTGATTGTTCTGTAGGTGATTTACGGTCAGTCCTTTAATAATTGGATAGTGATTGTTCTGTAGGTGATTTACGGTCAGTCCTTTAATAATTGGGCAGTGATTGTTCTGTAGGTGATTTACGGTCAGTCCTTTAATAATTGGACAGTGATTGTTCTGTAGGTGATTTACGGTCAGTCCTTTAATAATTGGATAGTGATTGTTCTGTAGGTGATTTACGGTCAGTCCTTTAATAATTGGACAGTGATTGTTCTGTAGGTGATTTACGGTCAGTCCTTTCATAATTGGACAGTGATTGTTCTGTAGGTGATTTACGGTCAGTCCTTTCATAATTGGACAGTGATTGTTCTGTAGGTGATTTACGGTCAGTCCTTTCATAATTGGACAGTGATTGTTCTGTAGGTGATTTACGGTCAGTCCTTTAATAATTGGACAGTGATTGTTCTGTAGGTGATTTACGGTCAGTCCTTTCATAATTGGACAGTGATTGTTCTGTAGGTGATTTACGGTCAGTCCTTTAATAATTGGACAGTGATTGTTCTGTAGGTGATTTACGGTCAGTCCTTTCATAATTGGACAGTGATTGTTCTGTAGGTGATTTACGGTCAGTCCTTTAATAATTGGACAGTGATTGTTCTGTAGGTGATTTACGGTCAGTCCTTTCATAATTGGACAGTGATTGTTCTGTGGGTGATTTACGGTCAGTCCTTTAATAATAGGACAGTGATTGTTCTGTAGGTGATTTACGGTCAGTCCTTTAATAATTGGACAGTGATTGTTCTGTGGGTGATTTACGGTCAGTCCTTTAATAATAGGACAGTGATTGTTCTGTAGGTGATTTACGGTCAGTCCTTTAATAATTGGATAGTGATTGTTCTGTGGGTGATTTACGGTCAGTCCTTTAATAATTGGATAGTGATTGTTCTGTGGGTGATTTACGGTCAGTCCTTTAATAATAGGACAGTGATTGTTCTGTAGGTGATTTACGGTCAGTCCTTTAATAATTGGACAGTGATTGTTCTGTAGGTGATTTACGGTCAGTTCTTCAATAATTGGACAGTGATTGTTCTGTAGGTGATTTACGGTCAGTTCTTCAATAATTGGATAGTGATTGTTCTGTAGGTGATTTACGGTCAGTCCTTTAATAATTGGATAGTGATTGTTCTGTGGGTGATTTACGGTCAGTCCTTTAATAATAGGACAGTGATTGTTCTGTAGGTGATTTACGGTCAGTCCTTTAATAATTGGACAGTGATTGTTCTGTAGGTGATTTACGGTCAGTTCTTCAATAATTGGACAGTGATTGTTCTGTAGGTGATTTACGGTCAGTTCTTCAATAATTGGACAGTGATTGTTCTGTAGGTGATTTACGGTCAGTCCTTTAATAATTGGACAGTGATTGTTCTGTAGGTGATTTACGGTCAGTCCTTTAATAATTGGACAGTGATTGTTCTGTAGGTGATTTACGGTCAGTTCTTCAATAATTGGACAGTGATTGTTCTGTAGGTGATTTACGGTCAGTACTTTAATAATTGGATAGTGATTGTTCTGTAGGTGATTTACGGTCAGTCCTTTAATAATTGGACAGTGATTGTTCTGTAGGTGATTTACGGTCAGTACTTTAATAATTGGATAGTGATTGTTCTGTAGGTGATTTACGGTCAGTCCTTTAATAATTGGACAGTGATTGTTCTGTCGGTGATTTACAGTCAGTCCTTTAATAATTGGACAGTGATTGTTCTGTAGGTGATTTCCGGTCAGTCCTTTAATAATTGGACAGTGATTGTTCTGTCGGTGATTTATGGTCAGTCCTTTAATAATTGGACAGTGATTGTTCTGTAGGTGATTTACGGTCAGTCCTTTAATAATTGGACAGTGATTGTTCTGTCGGTGATTTACGGTCAGTCCTTTAATAATTGGACAGTGATTGTTCTGTAGGTGATTTACGGTCAGTCCTTTAATAATTGGACAGTGATTGTTCTGTCGGTGATTTACGGTCAGTCCTTTAATAATTGGACAGTGATTGTTCTGTCGGTGATTTACGGTCAGTCCTTTAATAATTGGATAGTGATTGTTCTGTAGGTGATTTACGGTCAGTCCTTTAATAATTGGACAGTGATTGTTCTGTAGGTGATTTACGGTCAGTCCTTTAATAATTGGATAGTGATTGTTCTGTAGGTGATTTACGGTCAGTCCTTTAATAATTGGACAGTGATTGTTCTGTAGGTGATTTACGGTCAGTCCTTTAATAATTGGACAGTGATTGTTCTGTAGGTGATTTACGGTCAGTCCTTTAATAATTGGATAGTGATTGTTCTGTAGGTGATTTACGGTCAGTCCTTTAATAATTGGACAGTGATTGTTCTGTTGGTGATTTACGGTCAGTCCTTTAATAATTGGACAGTGATTGTTCTGTAGGTGATTTACGGTCAGTCCTTTAATAATTGGACAGTGATTGTTCTGTAGGTGATTTACGGTCAGTCCTTTAATAATTGGACAGTGATTGTTCTGTAGGTGATTTACGGTCAGTCCTTTAATAATTGGACAGTGATTGTTCTGTAGGTGATTTACGGTCAGTCCTTTAATAATTGGACAGTGATTGTTCTGTAGGTGATTTACGGTCAGTCCTTTAATAATTGGACAGTGATTGTTCTGTAGGTGATTTACGGTCAGTCCTTTAATAATTGGACAGTGATTGTTCTGTAGGTGATTTACGGTCAGTCCTTTAATAATTGGACAGTGATTGTTCTGTAGGTGATTTACGGTCAGTCCTTTAATAATTGGACAGTGATTTTTCTGTAGGTGATTTACGGTCAGTCCTTTAATAATTGGACAGTGATTGTTCTGTTGGTGATTTACAGTCAGTCCTTTAATAATTGGACAGTGATTGTTCTGTAGGTGATTTACGGTCAGTCCTTTAATAATTGGACAGTGATTGTTCTGTAGGTGATTTACGGTCAGTCCTTTAATAATTGGACAGTGATTGTTCTGTAGGTGATTTACGGTCAGTCCTTTAATAATTGGACAGTGATTGTTCTGTCGGTGATTTACGGTCAGTCCTTTAATAATTGGACAGTGATTGTTCTGTCGGTGATTTACGGTCAGTCCTTTAATAATTGGATAGTGATTGTTCTGTAGGTGATTTACGGTCAGTCCTTTAATAATTGGACAGTGATTGTTCTGTAGGTGATTTACGGTCAGTCCTTTAATAATTGGATAGTGATTGTTCTGTAGGTGATTTACGGTCAGTCCTTTAATAATTGGATAGTGATTGTTCTGTAGGTGATTTACGGTCAGTCCTTTAATAATTGGACAGTGATTGTTCTGTTGGTGATTTACGGTCAGTCCTTTAATAATTGGACAGTGATTGTTCTGTAGGTGATTTACGGTCAGTCCTTTAATAATTGGATAGTGATTGTTCTGTAGGTGATTTACGGTCAGTCCTTTAATAATTGGACAGTGATTGTTCTGTAGGTGATTTACGGTCAGTCCTTTAATAATTGGATAGTGATTGTTCTGTAGGTGATTTACGGTCAGTCCTTTAATAATTGGATAGTGATTGTTCTGTAGGTGATTTACGGTCAGTCCTTTAATAATTGGACAGTGATTGTTCTGTTGGTGATTTACGGTCAGTCCTTTAATAATTGGACAGTGATTGTTCTGTAGGTGATTTACGGTCAGTCCTTTAATAATTGGACAGTGATTGTTCAGTAGGTGATTTACGGTCAGTCCTTTAATAATTGGACAGTGATTGTTCTGTAGGTGATTTACGGTCAGTCCTTTAATAATTGGACAGTGATTGTTCTGTAGGTGATTTACGGTCAGTCCTTTAATAATTGGATAGTGATTGTTCTGTAGGTGATTTACGGTCAGTCCTTTAATAATTGGATAGTGATTGTTCTGTAGGTGATTTACGGTCAGTCCTTTAATAATTGGACAGTGATTGTTCTGTAGGTGATTTACGGTCAGTCCTTTAATAATTGGACAGTGATTGTTCTGTAGGTGATTTACGGTCATTCCTTTAATAATTGGATAGTGATTGTTCTGTAGGTGATTTACGGTCAGTCCTTTAATAATTGGACAGTGATTGTTCTGTAGGTGATTTACGGTCAGTCCTTTAATAATTGGACAGTGATTGTTCTGTAGGTGATTTACGGTCAGTCCTTTAATAATTGGACAGTGATTGTTCTGTAGGTGATTTACGGTCAGTCCTTTAATAATTGGACAGTGATTGTTCTGTAGGTGATTTACGGTCAGTCCTTTAATAATTGGATAGTGATTGTTCTGTAGGTGATTTACGGTCAGTCCTTTAATAATTGGACAGTGATTGTTCTGTAGGTGATTTACGGTCAGTCCTTTAATAATTGGACAGTGATTGTTCTGTAGGTGATTTACGGTCAGTCCTTTAATAATTGGACAGTGATTGTTCTGTAGGTGATTTACGGTCAGTCCTTTAATAATTGGACAGTGATTGTTCTGTCGGTGATTTACGGTCAGTCCTTTAATAATTGGACAGTGATTGTTCTGTCGGTGATTTACGGTCAGTCCTTTAATAATTGGATAGTGATTGTTCTGTAGGTGATTTACGGTCAGTCCTTTAATAATTGGACAGTGATTGTTCTGTAGGTGATTTACGGTCAGTCCTTTAATAATTGGATAGTGATTGTTCTGTAGGTGATTTACGGTCAGTCCTTTAATAATTGGACAGTGATTGTTCTGTAGGTGATTTACGGTCAGTCCTTTAATAATTGGATAGTGATTGTTCTGTAGGTGATTTACGGTCAGTCCTTTAATAATTGGACAGTGATTGTTCTGTTGGTGATTTACGGTCAGTCCTTTAATAATTGGACAGTGATTGTTCTGTTGGTGATTTACGGTCAGTCCTTTAATAATTGGACAGTGATTGTTCTGTAGGTGATTTACGGTCAGTCCTTTAATAATTGGACAGTGATTGTTCTGTAGGTGATTTACGGTCAGTCCTTTAATAATTGGATAGTGATTGTTCTGTAGGTGATTTACGGTCAGTCCTTTAAGAATTGGACTGTGATTGTTCTGTAGGTGATTTACGGTCAGTCCTTTAATAATTGGACAGTGATTGTTCTGTAGGTGATTTACGGTCAGTCCTTTAATAATTGGACAGTGATTGTTCTGTAGGTGATTTACGGTCAGTCCTTTAATAATTGGACAGTGATTGTTCTGTCGGTGATTTACGGTCAGTCCTTTAATAATTGGACAGTGATTGTTCTGTAGGAGATTTACGGTTAGTCCTTTAATAATTGGACAGTGATTGTTCTGTAGGTGATTTACGGTCAGTCCTTTAATAATTGGACAGTGATTGTTCTGTTGGTGATTTATGGTCAGTCCTTTAATAATTGGACAGTGATTGTTCTGTAGGTGATTTACGGTCAGACCTTTAATAATTGGACAGTGATTGTTCTGTCGGTGATTTACGGTCAGTCCTTTAATAATTGGACAGTGATTGTTCTGTAGGAGATTTACGGTTAGTCCTTTAATAATTGGACAGTGATTGTTCTGTAGGTGATTTACGGTCAGTCCTTTAATAATTGGACAGTGATTGTTCTGTCGGTGATTTACGGTCAGTCCTTTAATAATTGGACAGTGATTGTTCTGTAGGAGATTTACGGTTAGTCCTTTAATAATTGGACAGTGATTGTTCTGTAGGTGATTTACGGTCAGTCCTTTAATAATTGGACAGTGATTGTTCTGTTGGTGATTTATGGTCAGTCCTTTAATAATTGGACAGTGATTGTTCTGTAGGTGATTTACGGTCAGACCTTTAATAATTGGACAGTGATTGTTCTGTAGGTGATTTACGGTCAGTCCTTCAATAATTGGACAGTGATTGTTCTGTAGGTGATTTACGGTCAGACCTTTAATAATTGGACAGTGATTGTTCTGTAGGTGATTTACGGTCAGTCCTTTAATAATTGGACAGTGATTGTTCTGTAGGTGATTTACGGTCAGTCCTTTAATAATTGGACAGTGATTGTTCTGTAGGTGATTTACGGTCAGTCCTTTAATAATTGGACAGTGATTGTTCTGTAGGTGATTTACGGTCAGTCCTTCAATAATTGGACAGTGATTGTTCTGTCGGTGATTTACGGTCAGTCCTTTAATAATTGGACAGTGATTGTTCTGTAGGTGATTTACGGTCAGTCCTTCAATAATTGGACAGTGATTGTTCTGTAGGTGATTTACGGTCAGACCTTTAATAATTGGACAGTGATTGTTCTGTAGGTGATTTACGGTCAGTCCTTTAATAATTGGACAGTGATTGTTCTGTAGGTGATTTACGGTCAGTCCTTTAATAATTGGACAGTGATTGTTCTGTAGGTGATTTACGGTCAGTCCTTTAATAATTGGACAGTGATTGTTCTGTAGGTGATTTACGGTCAGTCCTTCAATAATTGGACAGTGATTGTTCTGTCGGTGATTTACGGTCAGTCCTTTAATAATTGGACAGTGATTGTTCTGTAGGTGATTTACGGTCAGTCCTTTAATAATTGGACAGTGATTGTTCTGTAGGTGATTTACGGTCAGTCCTTTAATAATTGGACAGTGATTGTTCTGTAGGTGATTTACGGTCAGTCCTTTAATAATTGGACAGTGATTGTTCTGTAGGTGATTTACGGTCAGTCCTTCAATAATTGGACAGTGATTGTTCTGTCGGTGATTTACGGTCAGTCCTTTAATAATTGGACAGTGATTGTTCTGTAGGTGATTTACGGTCAGTCCTTTAATAATTGGACAGTGATTGTTCTGTAGGTGATTTACGGTCAGTCCTTTAATAATTGGACAGTGATTGTTCTGTAGGTGATTTACAGTCAGTCCTTTAATAATTGGACAGTGATTGTTCTGTCGGTGATTTACGGTCAGTCCTTTAATAATTGGACAGTGATTGTTCTGTAGGTGATTTACGGTCAGTCCTTTAATAATTGGACAGTGATTGTTCTGTAGGTGATTTACGGTCAGTCCTTTAATAATAGGACAGTGATTGTTCTGTAGGTGATTTACGGTCAGTCCTTTAATAATTGGACAGTGATTGTTCTGTAGGTGATTTACGGTCAGTCCTTCAATAATTGGACAGTGATTGTTCTGTAGGTGATTTACGGTCAGTCCTTTAATAATTGGACAGTGATTGTTCTGTAGGTGATTTACGGTCAGTCCTTTAATAATTGGACAGTGATTGTTCTGTAGGTGATTTACGGTCAGTCCTTTAATAATTGGACAGTGATTGTTCTGTAGGTGATTTACGGTCAGTCCTTTAATAATTGGATAGTGATTGTTCTGTAGGTGATTTATGGTCAGTCCTTTAATAATTGGACAGTGATTGTTCTGTAGGTGATTTACGGTCAGTCCTTTAATAATTGGACAGTTATTGTTCTGTAGGTGATTTACGGTCAGTCCTTTAATAATTGGACAGTGATTGTTCTGTTGGTGATTTACGGTCAGTCCTTTAATAATTGGACAGTGATTGTTCTGTAGGTGATTTACGGTCAGTCCTTTAATAATTGGACAGTGATTGTTCTGTAGGTGATTTACGGACAGTCCTTTAATAATTGGACAGTGATTGTTCTGTAGGTGATTTACAGTCAGTCCTTTAATAATTGGACAGTGATTGTTCTGTAGGTGATTTACGGTCAGTCCTTCAATAATTGGACAGTGATTGTTCTGTAGGTGATTTACGGTCAGTCCTTCAATAATTGGACAGTGATTGTTCTGTAGGTGATTTACGGACAGTCCTTTAATAATTGGACAGTGATTGTTCTGTAGGTGATTTACGGTCAGTCCTTTAATAATTGGACAGTGATTGTTCTGTAGGTGATTTACGGTCAGTCCTTCAATAATTGGACAGTGATTGTTCTGTAGGTGATTTACGGTCAGTCCTTCAATAATTGGACAGTGATTGTTCTGTAGGTGATTTACAGTCAGTCCTTTAATAATTGGACAGTGATTGTTCTGTAGGTGATTTACGGTCAGTCCTTCAATAATTGGACAGTGATTGTTCTGTAGGTGATTTACAGTCAGTCCTTTAATAATTGGACAGTGATTGTTCTGTAGGTGATTTACGGTCAGTCCTTCAATAATTGGACAGTGATTGTTCTGTAGGTGATTTACAGTCAGTCCTTTAATAATTGGACAGTGATTGTTCTGTAGGTGATTTACGGTCAGTCCTTTAATAATTGGACAGTGATTGTTCTGTAGGTGATTTACGGTCAGTCCTTTAATAATTGGATAGTGATTGTTCTGTAGGTGATTTACGGTCAGTCCTTTAATAATTGGACAGTGATTGTTCTGTAGGTGATTTACAGTCAGTCCTTTAATAATTGGACAGTGATTGTTCTGTAGGTGATTTACGGTCAGTCCTTTAATAATTGGACAGTGATTGTTCTGTAGGTGATTTACGGTCAGTCCTTCAATAATTGGACAGTGATTGTTCTGTAGGTGATTTACAGTCAGTCCTTTAATAATTGGACAGTGATTGTTCTGTAGGTGATTTACGGTCAGTCCTTTAATAATTGGACAGTGATTGTTCTGTAGGTGTTTTACGGTCAGTCCTTTAATAATTGGACAGTGATTGTTCTGTAGGTGATTTACGGTCAGTCCTTTAATAATTGGACAGTGATTGTTCTGTAGGTGATTTACGGTCAGTCCTTTAATAATTGGACAGTGATTGTTCTGTCGGTGATTTACGGTCAGTCCTTTAATAATTGGACAGTGATTGTTCTGTAGGTGATTTACGGTCAGTCCTTTAATAATTGGACAGTGATTGTTCTGTAGGTGATTTACGGTCAGTCCTTTAATAATTGGACAGTGATTGTTCTGTCGGTGATTTACGGTCAGTCCTTTAATAATTGGACAGTGATTGTTTTGTAGGTGATTTACGGTCAGTCCTTTAATAATTGGACAGTGATTGTTCTGTAGGTGATTTACGGTCAATCCTTTAATAATTGGATAGTGATTGTTCTGTAGGTGATTTACGGTCAGTCCTTTAATAATTGGACAGTGATTGTTCTGTAGGTGATTTACGGTCAGTCCTTTAATAATTGGACAGTGATTGTTCTGTAGGTGATTTACGGTCAGTCCTTTAATAATTGGATAGTGATTGTTCTGTAGGTGATTTACGGTCAGTCCTTTAAGAATTGGACTGTGATTGTTCTGTAGGTGATTTACGGTCAGTCCTTTAATAATTGGACAGTGATTGTTCTGTAGGTGATTTACGGTCAGTCCTTTAATAATTGGACAGTGATTGTTCTGTAGGTGATTTACGGTCAGTCCTTTAAGAATTGGACTGTGATTGTTCTGTAGGTGATTTACGGTCAGTCCTTTAAGAATTGGACTGTGATTGTTCTGTAGGTGATTTACGGTCAGTCCTTTAATAATTGGACAGTGATTGTTCTGTAGGTGATTTACGGTCAGTCCTTTAATAATTGGACAGTGATTGTTCTGTCAGTGATTTACGGTCAGTCCTTTAATAATTGGACAGTGATTGTTCTGTCGGTGATTTACGGTCAGTCCTTTAATAATTGGACAGTGATTGTTCTGTTGGTGATTTATGGTCAGTCCTTTAATAATTGGACAGTGATTGTTCTGTAGGTGATTTACGGTCAGACCTTTAATAATTGGACAGTGATTGTTCTGTAGGTGATTTACGGTCAGTCCTTCAATAATTGGACAGTGATTGTTCTGTAGGTGATTTACGGTCAGACCTTTAATAATTGGACAGTGATTGTTCTGTAGGTGATTTACGGTCAGTCCTTTAATAATTGGATAGTGATTGTTCTGTAGGTGATTTACGGTCAGTCCTTTAATAATAGGACAGTGATTGTTCTGTAGGTGATTTACGGTCAGTCCTTTAATAATTGGACAGTGATTGTTCTGTAGGTGATTTACGGTCAGCCCTTTAATAATTGGACAGTGATTGTTCTGTAGGTGATTTACGGTCAGTCCTTTAATAATTGGACAGTGATTGTTTTGTAGGTGATTTACGGTCAGTCCTTTAATAATTGGACAGTGATTGTTCTGTAGGTGATTTACGGTCAGTCCTTTAATAATTGGATAGTGATTGTTCTGTAGGTGATTTACGGTCAGTCCTTTAATAATTGGATAGTGATTGTTCTGTAGGTGATTTACGGTCAGACCTTTAATAATTGGACAGTGATTGTTCTGTAGGTGATTTACGGTCAGTCCTTTAATAATTGGATAGTGATTGTTCTGTAGGTGATTTACGGTCAGTCCTTTAATAATAGGACAGTGATTGTTCTGTAGGTGATTTACGGTCAGTCCTTTAATAATTGGACAGTGATTGTTCTGTAGGTGATTTACGGTCAGTCCTTTAATAATTGGATAGTGATTGTTCTGTAGGTGATTTACGGTCAGTTCTTTAATAATTGGACAGTGATTGTTCTGTAGGTGATTTACGGTCAGTCCTTTAATAATTGGATAGTGATTGTTCTGTAGGTGATTTACGGTCAGACCTTTAATAATTGGACAGTGATTGTTCTGTAGGTGATTTACGGTCAGTCCTTTAATAATTGGATAGTGATTGTTCTGTAGGTGATTTACGGTCAGTCCTTTAATAATAGGACAGTGATTGTTCTGTAGGTGATTTACGGTCAGTCCTTTAATAATTGGACAGTGATTGTTCTGTAGGTGATTTACGGTCAGTCCTTTAATAATTGGACAGTGATTGTTCTGTAGGTGATTTACGGTCAGTCCTTTAATAATTGGACAGTGATTGTTCTGTAGGTGATTTACGGTCAGTCCTTTAATAATTGGACAGTGATTGTTCTGTCAGTGATTTACGGTCAGTCCTTTAATAATTGGACAGTGATTGTTCTGTCGGTGATTTACGGTCAGTCCTTTAATAATTGGACAGTGATTGTTCTGTAGGTGATTTACGGTCAGTCCTTTAATAATTGGACAGTGATTGTTCTGTAGGTGATTTACGGTCCGTCCTTTAATAATTGGACAGTGATTGTTCTGTAGGTGATTTACGGTCAGTCCTTTAATAATAGGACAGTGATTGTTCTGTAGGTGATTTACGGTCAGTCCTTTAATAATTGGACAGTGATTGTTCTGTAGGTGATTTACGGTCAGTCCTTTAATAATTGGACAGTGATTGTTCTGTCAGTGATTTACGGTCAGTCCTTTAATAATTGGACAGTGATTGTTCTGTAGGTGATTTACGGTCAGTCCTTTAATAATTGGTCAGTGATTGTTCTGTAGGTGATTTACGGTCAGTCCTTTAATAATTGGATAGTGATTGTTCTGTAGGTGATTTACGGTCAGTCCTTTAATAATTGGATAGTGATTGTTCAGTAGGTGATTTACTGTCAGTCCTTTAATAATAGGATAGTGATTGTTCTGTAGGTGATTTACGGTCAGTCCTTTAATAATTGGACAGTGATTGTTCTGTAGGTGATTTACGGTCAGTCCTTTAATAATTGGATAGTGATTGTTCTGTAGGTGATTTATGGTCAGTCCTTTAATAATTGGATAGTGATTGTTCTGTAGGTGATTTACGGTCAGTCCTTTAATAATTGGACAGTGATTGTTCTGTAGGTGATTTACGGTCAGTCCTTTAATAATTGGACAGTGATTGTTCTGTAGGTGATTTATGGTCAGTCCTTTAATAATTGGACAGTGATTGTTCTGTAGGTGATTTACGGTCAGTCTTTTAATAATTGGACAGTGATTGTTCTGTAGGTGATTTACGGTCAGTCCTTTAATAATTGGACAGTGATTGTTCTGTAGGTGATTTATGGTCAGTCCTTTAATAATTGGATAGTGATTGTTCTGTAGGTGATTTACGGTCAGTCCTTTAATAATTGGACAGTGATTATTCTGTAGGTGATTTACGGTCAGTCCTTTAATAATTGGATAGTGATTGTTCTGTAGGTGATTTACGGTCAGTCCTTTAATAATTGGACAGTGATTGTTCTGTAGGTGATTTACGGTCAGTCCTTTAATAATTGGATAGTGATTGTTCTGTAGGTGATTTATGGTCAGTCCTTTAATAATTGGATAGTGATTGTTCTGTAGGTGATTTACGGTCAGTCCTTTAATAATTGGATAGTGATTGTTCTGTAGGTGATTTACGGTCAGTCCTTTAATAATTGGACAGTGATTGTTCTGTAGGTGATTTACGGTCAGTCCTTTAATAATTGGACAGTGATTGTTCTGTAGGTGATTTACGGTCAGTCCTTTAATAATTGGACAGTGATTGTTCTGTAGGTGATTTATGGTCAGTCCTTTAATAATTGGATAGTGATTGTTCTGTAGGTGATTTACGGTCAGTCCTTTAATAATTGGACAGTGATTGTTCTGTAGGTGATTTACGGTCAGTCCTTTAATAATTGGACAGTAATTGTTCTGTAGGTGATTTACGGTCAGTCCTTTAATAATTGGACAGTGATTGTTCTGTAGGTGATTTATGGTCAGTCCTTTAATAATTGGACAGTGATTGTTCTGTAGGTGATTTATGGTCAGTCCTTTAATAATTGGACAGTGATTGTTCTGTAGGTGATTTATGGTCAGTCCTTTAATAATTGGATAGTGATTGTTCTGTAGGTGATTTACGGTCAGTCCTTTAATAATTGGACAGTGATTGTTCTGTAGGTGATTTATGGTCAGTCCTTTAATAATAGGACAGTGATTGTTCTGTCGGTGATTTACAGTCAGTCCTTTAATAATTGGATAGTGATTGTTCTGTAGGTGATTTACGGTCAGTCCTTTAATAATTGGACAGTGATTGTTCTGTAGGTGATTTACGGTCAGTCCTTTAATAATTGGACAGTGATTGTTCTGTAGGTGATTTATGGTCAGTCCTTTAATAATTGGATAGTGATTGTTCTGTAGGTGATTTACGGTCAGTCCTTTAATAATTGGATAGTGATTGTTCTGTAGGTGATTTACGGTCAGTCCTTTAATAATTGGACAGTGATTGTTCTGTAGGTGATTTACGGTCAGTCCTTTAATAATTGGATAGTGATTGTTCTGTAGGTGATTTATGGTCAGTCCTTTAATAATTGGACAGTGATTGTTCTGTAGGTGATTTACGGTCTGTCCTTTAATAATTGGACAGTGATTGTTCTGTAGGTGATTTACGGTCAGTCCTTTAATAATTGGACAGTGATTGTTCTGTAGGTGATTTACGGTCAGTCCTTTAATAATTGGACAGTGATTGTTCTGTAGGTGATTTACAGTCAGTCCTTTAATAATTGGACAGTGATTGTTCTGTAGGTGATTTACGGTCAGTCCTTCAATAATTGGACAGTGATTGTTCTGTAGGTGATTTACGGTCAGTCCTTTAATAATTGGACAGTGATTGTTCTGTAGGTGATTTACGGTCAGTCCTTTAATAATTGGACAGTGATTGTTCTGTAGGTGATTTACGGTCAGTCCTTCAATAATTGGACAGTGATTGTTCTGTAGGTGATTTACAGTCAGTCCTTTAATAATTGGACAGTGATTGTTCTGTAGGTGATTTACGGTCAGTCCTTTAATAATTGGACAGTGATTGTTCTGTAGGTGATTTACGGTCAGTCCTTTAATAATTGGACAGTGATTGTTCTGTAGGTGATTTACGGTCAGTCCTTTAATAATTGGACAGTGATTGTTCTGTAGGTGATTTACGGTCAGTCCTTTAATAATTGGACAGTGATTGTTCTGTAGGTGATTTACGGTCAGTCCTTTAATAATTGGACAGTGATTGTTCTGTAGGTGATTTACGGTCAGTCCTTTAATAATTGGACAGTGATTGTTCAGTAGGTGATTTACGGTCAGTCCTTTAATAATTGGACAGTGATTGTTCTGTAGGTGATTTACAGTCAGTCCTTTAATAATTGGACAGTGATTGTTCTGTAGGTGATTTACGGTCAGTCCTTCAATAATTGGACAGTGATTGTTCTGTAGGTGATTTACGGTCAGTCCTTTAATAATTGGACAGTGATTGTTCTGTAGGTGATTTACGGTCAGTCCTTTAATAATTGGACAGTGATTGTTCTGTAGGTGATTTACGGTCAGTCCTTCAATAATTGGACAGTGATTGTTCTGTAGGTGATTTACAGTCAGTCCTTTAATAATTGGACAGTGATTGTTCTGTAGGTGATTTACGGTCAGTCCTTTAATAATTGGACAGTGATTGTTCTGTAGGTGATTTACGGTCATTCCTTTAATAATTGGACAGTGATTGTTCTGTAGGTGATTTACGGTCAGTCCTTTAATAATTGGACAGTGATTGTTCTGTAGGTGATTTACGGTCAGTCCTTTAATAATTGGACAGTGATTGTTCTGTAGGTGATTTACGGTCAGTCCTTTAATAATTGGACAGTGATTGTTCTGTAGGTGATTTACGGTCAGTCCTTTAATAATTGGACTGTGATTGTTCTGTCGGTGATTTACGGTCAGTCCTTTAATAATTGGACAGTGATTGTTCTGTAGGTGATTTACGGTCAGTCCTTTAATAATTGGACTGTGATTGTTCTGTCGGTGATTTACGGTCAGTCCTTTAATAATTGGACAGTGATTGTTCTGTAGGTGATTTACGGTCAGTCCTTTAATAATTGGACAGTGATTGTTCTGTAGGTGATTTACGGTCAGTCCTTTAATAATTGGACAGTGATTGTTCTGTAGGTGATTTACGGTCAGTCCTTCAATAATTGGACAGTGATTGTTCTGTAGGTGATTTACAGTCAGTCCTTTAATAATTGGACAGTGATTGTTCTGTAGGTGATTTACGGTCAGTCCTTTAATAATTGGACAGTGATTGTTCTGTAGGTGTTTTACGGTCAGTCCTTTAATAATTGGATAGTGATTGTTCTGTAGGTGATTTACGGTCAGTCCTTCAATAATTGGACAGTGATTGTTCTGTAGGTGTTTTACGGTCAGTCCTTTAATAATTGGATAGTGATTGTTCTGTAGGTGATTTACGGTCAGTCCTTCAATAATTGGACAGTGATTGTTCTGTAGGTGATTTACGGTCAGTCCTTTAATAATTGGACAGTGATTGTTCTGTAGGTGATTTACGGTCAGTCCTTTAATAATTGGATAGTGATTGTTCTGTAGGTGATTTACGGTCAGTCCTTTAATAATTGGACAGTGATTGTTCTGTAGGTGATTTACGGTCAGTCCTTTAATAATTGGACAGTGATTGTTCTGTAGGTGATTTACGGTCAGTCCTTTAATAATTGGACAGTGATTGTTCTGTAGGTGATTTACGGTCAGTCCTTTAATAATTGGATAGTGATTGTTCTGTAGGTGATTTACGGTCAGTCCTTTAATAATTGGACAGTGATTGTTCTGTAGGTGATTTACGGTCAGTCCTTTAATAATTGGATAGTGATTGTTCTGTAGGTGATTTACGGTCAGTCCTTTAATAATTGGACAGTGATTGTTCTGTAGGTGATTTACGGTCAGTCCTTTAATAATTGGACAGTGATTGTTCTGTAGGTGATTTACGGTCAGTCCTTTAATAATTGGATAGTGATTGTTCTGTAGGTGATTTACGGTCAGTCCTTTAATAATTGGACAGTGATTGTTCTGTAGGTGATTTACGGTCAGTCCTTTAATAATTGGATAGTGATTGTTCTGTAGGTGATTTACGGTCAGTCCTTTAATAATTGGACAGTGATTGTTCTGTAGGTGATTTACGGTCAGTCCTTTAATAATTGGACAGTGATTGTTCTGTAGGTGATTTACGGTCAGTCCTTTAATAATTGGACAGTGATTGTTCTGTAGGTGATTTACGGTCAGTCCTTTAATAATTGGACAGTGATTGTTCTGTTGGTGATTTACGGTCAGTCCTTTAATAATTGGACAGTGATTGTTCTGTAGGTGATTTACGGTCAGTCCTTTAATAATTGGACAGTGATTGTTCTGTAGGTGATTTACGGTCAGTCCTTTAATAATTGGACAGTGATTGTTCTGTAGGTGATTTACGGTCAGTCCTTTAATAATTGGACAGTGATTGTTCTGTAGGTGATTTACGGTCAGTCCTTTAATAATTGGACTGTGATTGTTCTGTCGGTGATTTACGGTCAGTCCTTTAATAATTGGACAGTGATTGTTCTGTAGGTGATTTACGGTCAGTCCTTTAATAATTGGACAGTGATTGTTCTGTAGGTGATTTACGGTCAGTCCTTTAATAATTGGACAGTGATTGTTCTGTAGGTGATTTACGGTCAGTCCTTCAATAATTGGACAGTGATTGTTCTGTAGGTGATTTACAGTCAGTCCTTTAATAATTGGACAGTGATTGTTCTGTAGGTGATTTACGGTCAGTCCTTTAATAATTGGACAGTGATTGTTCTGTAGGTGTTTTACGGTCAGTCCTTTAATAATTGGATAGTGATTGTTCTGTAGGTGATTTACGGTCAGTCCTTCAATAATTGGACAGTGATTGTTCTGTAGGTGTTTTACGGTCAGTCCTTTAATAATTGGATAGTGATTGTTCTGTAGGTGATTTACGGTCAGTCCTTCAATAATTGGACAGTGATTGTTCTGTAGGTGATTTACGGTCAGTCCTTTAATAATTGGACAGTGATTGTTCTGTAGGTGATTTACGGTCAGTCCTTTAATAATTGGATAGTGATTGTTCTGTCGGTGATTTACGGTCAGTCCTTTAATAATTGGACAGTGATTGTTCTGTAGGTGATTTACGGTCAGTCCTTTAATAATTGGACAGTGATTGTTCTGTAGGTGATTTACGGTCAGTCCTTTAATAATTGGACAGTGATTGTTCTGTAGGTGATTTACGGTCAGTCCTTTAATAATTGGACAGTGATTGTTCTGTAGGTGATTTACGGTCAGTCCTTTAATAATTGGACAGTGATTGTTCTGTCGGTGATTTACGGTCAGTCCTTTAATAATTGGACAGTGATTGTTTTGTAGGTGATTTACGGTCAGTCCTTTAATAATTGGACAGTGATTGTTCTGTAGGTGATTTACGGTCAATCCTTTAATAATTGGATAGTGATTGTTCTGTAGGTGATTTACGGTCAGTCCTTTAATAATTGGACAGTGATTGTTCTGTAGGTGATTTACGGTCAGTCCTTTAATAATTGGACAGTGATTGTTCTGTAGGTGATTTACGGTCAGTCCTTTAATAGTTGGACAGTGATTGTTCTGCAGGTGATTTACGGTCAGTCCTTTAATAATTGGACAGTGATTGTTCTGTAGGTGATTTCCGGTCAGTCCTTTAATAATTGGACAGTGATTGTTCTGTAGGTGATTTACGGTCAGTCCTTTAATAATTGGACAGTGATTGTTCTGTAGGTGATTTATGGTCAGTCCTTTAATAATTGGACAGTGATTGTTCTGTAGGTGATTTACGGTCAGTCCTTTAATAATTGGACAGTGATTGTTCTGTAGGTGATTTACGGTCAGTCCTTTAAT
This sequence comes from Heterodontus francisci, assembly GCF_036365525.1. Lineage (NCBI taxonomy): Eukaryota > Metazoa > Chordata > Chondrichthyes > Heterodontiformes > Heterodontidae > Heterodontus > Heterodontus francisci. The sequence goes on from NW_027141849.1 coordinate 49,531, forward strand.
AATTGGACAGTGATTGTTCTGTAGGTGATTTACGGTCAGTCCTTTAATAATTGGACAGTGATTGTTCTGTAGGTGATTTACGGTCAGTCCTTTAATAATTGGACAGTGATTGTTCTGTAGGTGATTTACGGTCAGTCCTTTAATAATTGGATAGTGATTGTTCTGTAGGTGATTTACGGTCAGTCCTTTAATAATTGGACAGTGATTGTTCTGTAGGTGATTTACGGTCAGTCCTTTAATAATTGGACAGTGATTGTTCTGTCGGTGATTTACGGTCAGTCCTTTAATAATTAGACAGTGATTGTTCTGTAGGTGATTTACGGTCAGTCCTTTAATAATTGGACAGTGATTGTTCTGTAGGTGATTTACGGACAGTCCTTTAATAATTGGATAGTGATTGTTCTGTCGGTGATTTACGGTCAGTCCTTTAATAATTGGACAGTGATTGTTCTGTAGGTGACTTACGGTCAGTCCTTTAATAATTGGACAGTGATTGTTCTGTAGGTGATTTACGGTCAGTCCTTTAATAATTGGACAGTGATTGTTCTGTAGGTGATTTACGGACAGTCCTTTAATAATTGGACAGTGATTGTTCTGTAGGTGATTTACGGTCAGTCCTTTAATAATTGGATAGTGATTGTTCTGTAGGTGATTTACGGTCAGTCCTTTAATAATTGGACAGTGATTGTTCTGTAGGTGATTTACGGTCAGTCCTTTAATAATTGGATAGTGATTGTTCTGTAGGTGATTTACGGTCAGTCCTTTAATAATTGGACAGTGATTGTTCTGTAGGTGATTTACGGTCAGTCCTTTAATAATTGGACAGTGATTGTTCTGTAGGTGATTTACGGTCAGTCCTTTAATAATTGGACAGTGATTGTTCTGTAGGTGATTTACGGTCAGTCCTTTAATAATTGGACAGTGATTGTTCTGTCGGTGATTTACGGTCAGTCCTTTAATAATTGGACAGTGATTGTTCTGTAGGTGATTTACGGTCAGTCCTTTAATAATTGGACAGTGATTGTTCTGTAGGTGATTTACGGTCAGTCCTTTAATAATTGGACAGTGATTGTTCTGTAGGTGATTTACGGTCAGTCCTTTAATAATTGGACAGTGATTGTTCTGTAGGTGATTTACGGTCAGTCCTTTAATAATTGGACAGTGATTGTTCTGTAGGTGATTTACGGACAGTCCTTTAATAATTGGACAGTGATTGTTCTGTAGGTGATTTACGGTCAGTCCTTTAATAATTGGATAGTGATTGTTCTGTAGGAGATTTACGGTCAGTCCTTTAATAATTGGACAGTGATTGTTCTGTAGGTGATTTACGGTCAGTCCTTTAAAAATTGGACAGTGATTGTTCTGTAGGTGATTTACGGTCAGTCCTTTAATAATTGGACAGTGATTGTTCTGTAGGTGATTTACGGTCAGTCCTTTAATAATTGGACAGTGATTGTTCTGTAGGTGATTTACGGTCAGTCCTTTAATAATTGGACAGTGATTGTTCTGTAGGTGATTTACGGTCAGTCCTTTAATAATTGGACAGTGATTGTTCTGTAGGTGATTTACGGTCAGTCCTTTAATAATTGGACAGTGATTGTTCTGTAGGTGATTTACGGACAGTCCTTTAATAATTGGACAGTGATTGTTCTGTAGGTGATTTACGGTCAGTCCTTTAATAATTGGATAGTGATTGTTCTGTAGGAGATTTACGGTCAGTCCTTTAATAATTGGACAGTGATTGTTCTGTAGGTGATTTACGGTCAGTCCTTTAAAAATTGGACAGTGATTGTTCTGTAGGTGATTTACGGTCAGTCCTTTAATAATTGGACAGTGATTGTTCTGTAGGTGATTTACGGTCAGTCCTTTAATAATTGGATAGTGATTGTTCTGTAGGTGATTTACAGTCAGTCCTTTAAAAATTGGACAGTGATTGTTCTGTAGGTGATTTACGGTCAGTCCTTTAATAATTGGACAGTGATTGTTCTGTAGGTGATTTACGGTCAGTCCTTTAATAATTGGATCGTGGTTGTTCTGTAGGTGATTTACGGTCAGTCCTTTAATAATTGGACAGTGATTGTTCTGTAGGTGATTTACGGTCAGTCCTTTAATAATTGGACAGTGATTGTTCTGTAGGTGATTTACGGTCAGTCCTTTAATAATTGGATAGTGATTGTTCTGTAGGTGATTTACGGACAGTCCTTTAATAATTGGACAGTGATTGTTCTGTAGGTGATTTACGGTCAGTCCTTTAATAATTGGACAGTGATTGTTCTGTAGGTGATTTACGGTCAGTCCTTTAATAATTGGACAGTGATTGTTCTGTAGGTGATTTACGGACAGTCCTTTAATAATTGGACAGTGATTGTTCTGTAGGTGATTTACGGTCAGTCCTTTAATAATTGGACAGTGATTGTTCTGTAGGTGATTTACGGTCAGTCCTTTAATAATTGGATAGTGATTGTTCTGTAGGTGATTTACGGTCAGTCCTTTAATAATTGGATAGTGATTGTTCTGTAGGTGATTTACGGTCAGTCCTTTAATAATTGGACAGTGATTGTTCTGTAGGTGATTTACGGTCAGTCCTTTAATAATTGGACAGTGATTGTTCTGTAGGTGATTTACGGTCAGTCCTTTAATAATTGGACAGTGATTGTTCTGTAGGTGATTTACGGTCAGTCCTTTAATAATTGGACAGTGATTGTTCTGTAGGTGATTTACGGTCAGTCCTTTAATAATTGGACAGTGATTGTTCTGTAGGTGATTTACGGTCATTTCTTTAATAATTGGACAGTGATTGTTCTGTAGGTGATTTACGGTCAGTCCTTTAATAATTGGACAGTGATTGTTCTGTAGGTGATTTACGGTCAGTCCTTTAATAATTGGACAGTGATTGTTCTGTAGGTGATTTACGGTCAGTCCTTTAATAATTGGACAGTGATTGTTCTGTAGGTGATTTACGGTCAGTCCTTTAATAATTGGACAGTGATTGTTCTGTAGGTGATTTACGGTCAGTCCTTTAATAATTGGACAGTGATTGTTCTGTAGGTGATTTACGGTCAGTCCTTTAATAATTGGACAGTGATTGTTCTGTTGGTGATTTACGGTCAGTCCTTTAATAATTGGACAGTGATTGTTCTGTAGGTGATTTCCGGTCAGTCCTTTAATAATTGGACAGTGATTGTTCTGTAGGTGATTTACGGTCAGTCCTTTAATAATTGGACAGTGATTGTTCTGTAGGTGATTTACGGTCAGTCCTTTAATAATTGGACAGTGATTGTTCTGTAGGTGATTTACGGTCAGTCCTTTAATAATTGGACAGTGATTGTTCTGTTGGTGATTTACGGTCAGTCCTTTAATAATTGGACAGTGATTGTTCTGTAGGTGATTTCCGGTCAGTCCTTTAATAATTGGACAGTGATTGTTCTGTAGGTGATTTACGGACAGTCCTTTAATAATTGGACAGTGATTGTTCTGTAGGTGATTTACGGTCAGTCCTTTAATAATTGGACAGTGATTGTTCTGTAGGTGATTTACGGTCAGTCCTTTAATAATTGGATAGTGATTGTTCTGTCGGTGATTTACGGTCAGTCCTTTAATAATTGGACAGTGATTGTTCTGTAGGTGATTTACGGTCAGTCCTTTAATAATTGGACAGTGATTGTTCTGTAGGTGATTTACGGTCAGTCCTTTAATAATTGGACAGTGATTGTTCTGTAGGTGATTTACGGACAGTCCTTTAATAATTGGACAGTGATTGTTCTGTAGGTGATTTACGGTCAGTCCTTTAATAATTGGACAGTGATTGTTCTGTAGGTGATTTACGGACAGTCCTTTAATAATTGGATAGTGATTGTTCTGTCGGTGATTTACGGTCAGTCCTTTAATAATTGGATAGTGATTGTTCTGTTGGTGATTTACGGTCAGTCCTTTAATAATTGGACAGTGATTGTTCTGTCGGTGATTTACGGTCAGTCCTTTAATAATTGGATAGTGATTGTTCAGTAGGTGATTTATGGTCAGTCCTTTAATAATTGGACAGTGATTGTTCTGCGGACTGCGGACTGCGACACCGACCACTCCCTGGTGTGCAGCAAGGTTAGACTCAGACCAAAGAAGTTGCATCATTCCAAGCAGAAGGGCCACCCGCGCATCAACACGAGCAGAATTTCTCACCCACAGCTGTTACAAAAATTTCTAAATTCACTTGTAACAGCCCTTCAAAACACTCCCACAGGGGATGCTGAGACCAAGTGGGCCCACATCAGAGACGCCATCTATGAGTCAGCTTTGACCACCTACGGCAAAAGTGCGAAGAGAAATGCAGACTGGTTTCAATCTCATAATGAAGAGCTGGAACCTGTCATAGCCGCTAAGCGCATTGCACTTTTGAACTACAAGAAAGCCCCCAGCGATTTAACATCCGCAGCACTTAAAGCAGCCAGAAGTACTGCACAAAGAACAGCTAGGCGTTGCGCAAACGACTACTGGCAACACCTATGCAGTCATATTCAGCTGGCCTCAGACACCGGAAACATCAGAGGAATGTATGATGGCATGAAGAGAGCTCTTGGGCCAACCATCAAGAAGATCACCCCCCTCAAATCTAAATCGGGGGACATAATCACTGACCAACGCAAACAGATGGACCGCTGGGTTGAGCACTACCTAGAACTGTACTCCAGGGAGAATGCTGTCACTGAGACTGCCCTCAATGCAGCCCAGCCTCTACCAGTCATGGATGAGCTGGACATACAGCCAACAAAATCGGAACTCAGTGATGCCATTGATTCTCTAGCCAGCGGAAAAGCCCCTGGGAAGGACAGCATTACCCCTGAAATAATCAAGAGTGCCAAGCGTGCTATACTCTCAGCACTACATGAACTGCTATGCCTGTGCTGGGACGAGGGAGCAGTACCCCAGGACATGCGCGATGCCAACATCATCACCCTCTATAAAAACAAAGGTGACCGCGGTGACTGCAACAACTACCGTGGAATCTCCCTGCTCAGCATAGTGGGGAAAGTCTTTGCTCGAGTCGCTCTGAACAGGCTCCAGAAGCTGGCCGAGCGCGTCTACCCTGAGGCACAGTGTGGCTTTCGTGCAGAGAGATCGACTATTGACATGCTGTTCTCCCTTCGTCAGATACAGGAGAAATGCCGTGAACAACAGATGCCCCTCTACATTGCTTTCATTGATCTCACCAAAGCCTTTGACCTCGTCAGCAGACGTGGTCTCTTCAGACTACTAGAAAAGATCGGATGTCCACCAAAGCTACTAAGTATCATCACCTCATTCCATGACAATATGAAAGGCACAATTCAACATGGTGGCTCCTCATCAGAGCCCTTTCCTATCCTGAGTGGTGTGAAACAGGGCTGTGTTCTCGCACCCACACTTTTTGGGATTTTCTTCTCCCTGCTGCTTTCACATGCGTTCAAATCCTCTGAAGAAGGAATTTTCCTCCACACAAGATCAGGGGGCAGGTTGTTCAACCTTGCCCGTCTAAGAGCGAAGTCCAAAGTACGGAAAGTCCTCATCAGAGAACTCCTCTTTGCTGACGATGCTGCTTTAACATCTCACACTGAAGAATGCCTGCAGAGTCTCATCGACAGGTTTGCGTCTGCCTGCAATGAATTTGGCCTAACCATCAGCCTCAAGAAAACGAACATCATGGGGCAGGATGTCAGAAATGCTCCATCCATCAATATTGGCGACCACGCTCTGGAAGTGGTTCAAGAGTTCACCTACCTAGGCTCAACTATCACCAGTAACCTGTCTCTAGATGCAGAAATCAACAAGCGCATGGGTAAGGCTTCCACTGCTATGTTCAGACTGGCCAAGAGAGTGTGGGAAAATGGCGCACTGACACGGAACACAAAAGTCCGAGTGTATCAGGCCTGTGTCCTCAGTACCTTGCTCTACGGCAGCGAGGCCTGGACAACGTATGCCAGCCAAGAGCGACGTCTCAATTCATTCCTTCTTCGCTGCCTTCGGAGAATACTTGGCATCAGGTGGCAGGACTATATCTCCAACACAGAAGTCCTTGAAGCGGCCAACATCCCCAGCTTATACACACTACTGAGTCAGCGGCGCTTGAGATGGCTTGGCCATGTGAGCCGCATGGAAGATGGCAGGATCCCCAAAGACACATTGTACAGCGAGCTCGCCACTGGTATCAGACCCACCGGCCGTCCATGTCTCCGTTATAAAGACGTCTGCAAACGCGACATGAAATCGTGTGACATTGATCACAAGTCGTGGGAGTCAGTTGCCAGCATTCGCCAGAGCTGGCGGGCAGCCATAAAGACAGGGCTAAATTGTGGCGAGTCGAAGAGACTTAGTAGTTGGCAGGAAAAAAGACAGAGGCGCAAGGGGAGAGCCAACTGTGCAACAGCCCCAACAAACAAATTTCTCTGCAGCACCTGTGGAAGAGCCTGTCACTCCAGAATTGGCCTTTATAGCCACTCCAGGCGCTGCTTCACAAACCACTGACCACCTCCAGGCGCGTATCCATTGTCTCTCGAGATAAGGAGGCCCAAAAGAAAGAAAGATTATTCTGTAGGTGATTTACGGTCAGTCCTTTAATAATTGGATAGTGATTGTTCTGTAGCTGATTTACGGTCAGTCCTTTAATAATTGGACAGTGATTGTTCTGTAGGTGATTTACGGTCAGTCCTTTAATAATTGGACAGTGATTGTTCTGTAGCTGATTTACGGTCAGTCCTTTAATAATTGGATAGTGATTGTTCTGTAGGTGATTTACGGTCAGTCCTTTAATAATTGGATAGTGATTGTTCAGTAGGTGATTTATGGTCAGTCCTTTAATAATTGGACAGTGATTGTTCTGTAGGTGTTTTACGGTCAGTCCTTTAATAATTGGACATTGAATGTTCTGCAGGTGATTTACGGTCAGTCCTTTAATAATTGGATAGTGATTGTTCAGTAGGTGATTTACGGTCAGTCCTTTAATAATTGGATAGTGATTGTTCTGTAGGTGATTTACGGTCAGTCCTTTAATAATTGGATAGTGATTGTTCTGTAGGTGATTTATGGTCAGTCCTTTAATAATTGGACAGTGATTGTTCTGTAGGTGTTTTACGGTCAGTCCTTTAATAATTGGACATTGAATGTTCTGCAGGTGATTTACGGTCAGTCCTTTAATAATTGGATAGTGATTGTTCAGTAGGTGATTTACGGTCAGTCCTTTAATAATTGGATAGTGATTGTTCTGTAGGTGATTTACGGTCAGTCCTTTAATAATTGGATAGTGATTGTTCTGTAGGTGATTTACGGTCAGTCCTTTAATAATTGGATAGTGATTGTTCTGTAGGTGATTTACGGTCAGTCCTTTAATAATTGGATAGTGATTGTTCTGTAGGTGATTTATGGTCAGTCCTTTAATAATTGGATAGTGATTGTTCAGTAGGTGATTTACGGTCAGTCCTTTAATAATTGGATAATGATTGTTCAGTAGGTGATTTACGGTCAGTCCTTTAATAATTGGATAGTGATTGTTCTGTAGGTGATTTACGGTCAGTCCTTTAATAATTGGATAGTGATTGTTCTGTAGGTGATTTATGGTCAGTCCTTTAATAATTGGACAGTGATTGTTCTGTAGGTGTTTTACGGTCAGTCCTTTAATAATTGGATAGTGATTGTTCTGTAGGTGATTTACGGTCAGTCCTTTAATAATTGGACAGTGATTGTTCAGTAGGTGATTTATGGTCAGTCCTTTAATAATTGGACAGTGATTGTTCTGTAGGTGTTTTACGGTCAGTCCTTTAATAATTGGACATTGAATGTTCTGCAGGTGATTTACGGTCAGTCCTTTAATAATTGGATAGTGATTGTTCTGTAGGTGATTTACGGTCAGTCCTTTAATAATTGGACAGTGATTGTTCTGTAGGTGATTTACGGTCAGTCCTTTAATAATTGGACAGTGATTGTTCTGTAGGTGATTTACGGTCAGTCCTTTAATAATTGGACAGTGATTGTTCTGTAGGTGATTTACGGTCAGTCCTTTAATAATTGGATAGTGATTGTTCTGTAGCTGATTTACGGTCAGTCCTTTAATAATTGGATAGTGATTGTTCTGTAGGTGATTTACGGTCAGTCCTTTAATAATTGGACAGTGATTGTTCTGTAGGTGATTTATGGTCAGTCCTTTAATAATTGGATAGTGATTGTTCTGTAGGTGATTTACGGTCAGTCCTTTAATAATTGGACAGTGATTGTTCTGTAGGTGATTTACGGTCAGTCCTTTAATAATTGGATAGTGATTGTTCTGTAGGTGATTTACGGTCAGTCCTTTAATAATTGGATAGTGATTGTTCAGTAGGTGATTTACGGTCAGTCCTTTAATAATTGGATAGTGATTGTTCTGTAGGTGATTTACGGTCAGTCCTTTAATAATTGGATAGTGATTGTTCTGTAGGTGATTTATGGTCAGTCCTTTAATAATTGGACAGTGATTGTTCTGTAGGTGTTTTACGGTCAGTCCTTTAATAATTGGATAGTGATTGTTCTGTAGGTGATTTACGGTCAGTCCTTTAATAATTGGACAGTGATTGTTCAGTAGGTGATTTATGGTCAGTCCTTTAATAATTGGACAGTGATTGTTCTGTAGGTGTTTTACGGTCAGTCCTTTAATAATTGGACATTGAATGTTCTGCAGGTGATTTACGGTCAGTCCTTTAATAATTGGATAGTGATTGTTCTGTAGGTGATTTACGGTCAGTCCTTTAATAATTGGACAGTGATTGTTCTGTAGGTGATTTACGGTCAGTCCTTTAATAATTGGATAGTGATTGTTCTGTAGCTGATTTACGGTCAGTCCTTTAATAATTGGATAGTGATTGTTCTGTAGGTGATTTACGGTCAGTCCTTTAATAATTGGACAGTGATTGTTCTGTAGGTGATTTATGGTCAGTCCTTTAATAATTGGATAGTGATTGTTCAGTAGGTGATTTACGGTCAGTCCTTTAATAATTGGACAGTGATTGTTCTGTAGCTGATTTACGGTCAGTCCTTTAATAATTGGATAGTGATTGTTCTGTAGGTGATTTACGGTCAGTCCTTTAATAATTGGATAGTGATTGTTCAGTAGGTGATTTATGGTCAGTCCTTTAATAATTGGACAGTGATTGTTCTGTAGGTGTTTTACGGTCAGTCCTTTAATAATTGGACATTGAATGTTCTGCAGGTGATTTACGGTCAGTCCTTTAATAATTGGATAGTGATTGTTCAGTAGGTGATTTATGGTCAGTCCTTTAATAATTGGACAGTGATTGTTCTGTAGGTGATTTACGGTCAGTCCTTTAATAATTGGATAGTGATTGTTCTGTAGGTGATTTACGGTCAGTCCTTTAATAATTGGACAGTGATTGTTCTGTAGGTGATTTACGGTCAGTCCTTTAATAATTGGACAGTGATTGTTCTGTAGGTGATTTACGGTCAGTCCTTTAATAATTGGACAGTGATTGTTCTGTAGGTGATTTACGGTCAGTCCTTTAATAATTGGACAGTGATTGTTCTGTAGGTGATTTACGGTCAGTCCTTTAATAATTGGACAGTGATTGTTCTGTAGGTGATTTACGGTCAGTCCTTTAATAATTGGATAGTGATTGTTCAGTAGGTGATTTACGGTCAGTCCTTTAATAATTGGACAGTGATTGTTCTGTAGGTGATTTACGGTCAGTCCTTTAATAATTGGATAGTGATTGTTCTGTAGGTGTTTTACGGTCAGTCCTTTAATAATTGGATAGTGATTGTTCTGTAGGTGATTTACGGTCAGTCCTTTAATAATTGGACAGTGATTGTTCTGTAGGTGATTTACGGTCAGTCCTTTAATAATTGGATAGTGATTGTTCTGTAGGTGATTTACGGTCAGTCCTTTAATAATTGGATAGTGATTGTTCTGTAGGTGATTTACGGTCAGTCCTTTAATAATTGGATAGTGATTGTTCAGTAGGTGATTTACGGTCAGTCCTTTAATAATTGGACAGTGATTGTTCTGTAGGTGATTTACGGTCCGTCCTTTAATAATTGGACAGTGATTGTTCTGTAGGTGATTTACAGTCAGTCCTTTAATAATTGGACAGTGATTGTTCTGTAGGTGTTTTACGGTCAGTCCTTTAATAATTGGACAGTGATTGTTCTGTAGGTGATTTACGGTCAGTCCTTTAATAATTGGACAGTGATTGTTCTGTAGGTGATTTACGGTCAGTCCTTTAATAATTGGATAGTGATTGTTCTGTAGGTGATTTACAGTCAGTCCTTTAATAATTGGACAGTGATTGTTCTGTAGGTGTTTTACGGTCAGTCCTTTAATAATTGGACAGTGATTGTTCTGTAGGTGATTTACGGTCCGTCCTTTAATCATTGGACAGTGATTGTTCTGTAGGTGATTTACGGTCTGTCCTTTAATAATTGGACAGTGATTGTTCTGTCGGTGATTTACGGTCAGTCCTTTAATAATTGGACAGTGATTGTTCTGTAGGTGATTTACGGTCAGTCCTTTAATAATTGGACAGTGATTGTTCTGTAGGTGTTTTACGGTCAGTCCTTTAATAATTGGACAGTGATTGTTCTGTAGGTGATTTACGGTCAGTCCTTTAATAATTGGACAGTGATTGTTCTGTAGGTGATTTACGGTCAGTCCTTTAATAATTGGATAGTGATTGTTCTGTAGGTGATTTACAGTCAGTCCTTTAATAATTGGACAGTGATTGTTCTGTAGGTGTTTTACGGTCAGTCCTTTAATAATTGGACAGTGATTGTTCTGTAGGTGTTTTACGGTCAGTCCTTTAATAATTGGACAGTGATTGTTCTGTAGGTGATTTACGGTCAGTCCTTTAATAATTGGACAGTGATTGTTCTGTAGGTGATTTACGGTCAGTCCTTTAATAATTGGATAGTGATTGTTCTGTAGGTGATTTACGGTCAGTCCTTTAATAATTGGATAGTGATTGTTCTGTAGGTGATTTACGGTCAGTCCTTTAATAATTGGATAGTGATTGTTCAGTAGGTGATTTACGGTCAGTCCTTTAATAATTGGACAGTGATTGTTCTGTAGGTGATTTACAGTCAGTCCTTTAATAATTGGACAGTGATTGTTCTGTAGGTGTTTTACGGTCAGTCCTTTAATAATTGGACAGTGATTGTTCTGTAGGTGATTTACGGTCAGTCCTTTAATAATTGGACAGTGATTGTTCTGTAGGTGATTTACGGTCAGTCCTTTAATAATTGGATAGTGATTGTTCTGTAGGTGATTTACGGTCAGTCCTTTAATAATTGGACAGTGATTGTTCTGTAGGTGATTTACGGTCAGTCCTTTAATAATTGGACAGTGATTGTTCTGTAGGTGATTTATGGTCAGTCCTTAAATAATTGGATAGTGATTGTTCTGTAGGTGATTTACGGTCAGTCCTTTAATAATTGGATAGTGATTGTTCTGTAGGTGATTTACGGTCAGTCCTTTAATAATTGGACAGTGATTGTTCTGTAGGTGATTTACGGTCAGTCCTTTAATAATAGGACAGTGATTGTTCTGTAGGTGATTTATGGTCAGTCCTTAAATAATTGGATAGTGATTGTTCTGTAGGTGATTTACGGTCAGTCCTTTAATAATTGAACAGTGATTGTTCTGTAGGTGATTTATGGTCAGTCCTTAAATAATTGGATAGTGATTGTTCTGTAGGTGATTTACGGTCAGTCCTTTAATAATTGAACAGTGATTGTTCTGTAGGTGATTTACGGTCAGTCCTTTAATAATTGGATAGTGATTGTTCTGTAGGTGATTTACGGTCAGTCCTTTAATAATTGGACAGTGATTGTTCTGTAGGTGTTTTACGGTCAGTCCTTTAATAATTGGACATTGAATGTTCTGCAGGTGATTTACGGTCAGTCCTTTAATAATTGGACAGTGATTGTTCTGTAGGTGATTTACGGTCAGTCCTTTAATAATTGGATAGTGATTGTTCTGTAGGTGATTTACGGTCAGTCCTTTAATAATTGGATAGTGATTGTTCAGTAGGTGATTTACGGTCAGTCCTTTAATAATTGGATAGTGATTGTTCTGTAGGTGTTTTACGGTCAGTCCTTTAATAATTGGATAGTGATTGTTCTGTAGGTGATTTATGGTCAGTCCTTTAATAATTGGACAGTGATTGTTCTGTAGGTGTTTTACGGTCAGTCCTTTAATAATTGGATAGTGATTGTTCTGTAGGTGATTTACGGTCAGTCCTTTAATAATTGGACAGTGATTGTTCTGTAGGTGATTTACGGTCAGTCCTTTAATAATTGGATAGTGATTGTTCTGTAGGTGATTTACGGTCAGTCCTTTAATAATTGGATAGTGATTGTTCTGTAGGTGATTTACGGTCAGTCCTTTAATAATTGGATAGTGATTGTTCTGTAGGTGATTTACGGTCAGTCCTTTAATAATTGGACAGTGATTGTTCTGTAGGTGATTTACGGTCAGTCCTTTAATAATTGGATAGTGATTGTTCTGTAGGTGATTTACGTTCAGTCCTTTAATAATTGGACAGTGATTGTTCTGTAGGTGATTTACGGTCAGTCCTTTAATAATTGGATAGTGATTGTTCTGTAGGTGATTTACGGTCAGACCTTTAATAATTGGATAGTGATTGTTCTGTAGGTGATTTACGGTCAGTCCTTTAATAATTGGACAGTGATTGTTCTGTAGGTGATTTACGGTCAGTCCTTTAATAATTGGACAGTGATTGTTCTGTAGGTGATTTATGGTCAGTCCTTTAATAATTGGACAGTGATTGTTCTGTAGGTGATTTATGGTCAGTCCTTTAATAATTGGACAGTGATTGTTCTGTAGGTGATTTATGGTCAGTCCTTTAATAATTGGACAGTGATTGTTCTGTAGCTGATTTACGGTCAGTCCTTTAATAATTGGATAGTGATTGTTCTGTAGGTGATTTACGGTCAGTCCTTTAATAATTGGACAGTGATTGTTCTGTAGGTGATTTATGGTCAGTCCTTTAATAATTGGACAGTGATTGTTCTGTAGCTGATTTACGGTCAGTCCTTTAATAATTGGATAGTGATTGTTCTGTAGGTGATTTACGGTCAGTCCTTTAATAATTGGACAGTGATTGTTCTGTAGGTGATTTACGGTCAGTCCTTTAATAATTGGATAGTGATTGTTCTGTAGGTGATTTACGGTCAGTCCTTTAATAATTGGACAGTGATTGTTCTGTAGGTGTTTTACGGTCAGTCCTTTAATAATTGGATAGTGATTGTTCTGTAGGTGATTTACGGTCAGTCCTTTAATAATTGGATAGTGATTGTTCTGTAGGTGATTTACGGTCAGTCCTTTAATAATTGGACAGTGATTGTTCTGTAGGTGATTTACGGTCAGTCCTTTAATAATTGGACAGTGATTGTTCTGTAGGTGTTTTACGGTCAGTCCTTTAATAATTGGATAGTGATTGTTCTGTAGGTGATTTACGGTCAGTCCTTTAATAATTGGATAGTGATTGTTCTGTAGGTGATTTACGGTCAGTCCTTTAATAATTGGACAGTGATTGTTCTGTAGGTGATTTATGGTCAGTCCTTTAATAATTGGACAGTGATTGTTCTGTAGCTGATTTACGGTCAGTCCTTTAATAATTGGATAGTGATTGTTCTGTAGGTGATTTACGGTCAGTCCTTTAATAATTGGATAGTGATTGTTCTGTAGGTGATTTACGGTCAGTCCTTTAATAATTGGACAGTGATTGTTCTGTAGGTGATTTACGGTCAGTCCTTTAATAATTGGATAGTGATTGTTCAGTAGGTGATTTATGGTCAGTCCTTTAATAATTGGACAGTGATTGTTCTGTAGCTGATTTACGGTCAGTCCTTTAATAATTGGACAGTGATTGTTCTGTAGGTGATTTACGGTCAGTCCTTTAATAATTGGACAGTGATTGTTCTGTAGGTGATTTACGGTCAGTCCTTTAATAATTGGATAGTGATTGTTCAGTAGGTGATTTATGGTCAGTCCTTTAATAATTGGACAGTGATTGTTCTGTAGGTGATTTACGGTCAGTCCTTTAATAATTGGACAGTGATTGTTCTGTAGGTGATTTACGGTCAGTCCTTTAATAATTGGACAGTGATTGTTCTGTAGCTGATTTACGGTCAGTCCTTTAATAATTGGACAGTGATTGTTCTGTAGGTGATTTACGGTCAGTCCTTTAATAATTGGATAGTGATTGTTCAGTAGGTGATTTATGGTCAGTCCTTTAATAATTGGACAGTGATTGTTCTGTAGCTGATTTACGGTCAGTCCTTTAATAATTGGACAGTGATTGTTCTGTAGCTGATTTACGGTCAGTCCTTTAATAATTGGACAGTGATTGTTCTGTAGGTGATTTACGGTCAGTCCTTTAATAATTGGACAGTGATTGTTCTGTAGGTGATTTACGGTCAGTCCTTTAATAATTGGATAGTGATTGTTCAGTAGGTGATTTATGGTCAGTCCTTTAATAATTGGACAGTGATTGTTCTGTAGCTGATTTACGGTCAGTCCTTTAATAATTGGACAGTGATTGTTCTGTAGCTGATTTACGGTCAGTCCTTTAATAATTGGACAGTGATTGTTCTGTAGGTGATTTACGGTCAGTCCTTTAATAATTGGATAGTGATTGTTCAGTAGGTGATTTATGGTCAGTCCTTTAATAATTGGACAGTGATTGTTCTGTAGGTGTTTTACGGTCAGTCCTTTAATAATTGGACATTGAATGTTCTGCAGGTGATTTACGGTCAGTCCTTTAATAATTGGACAGTGATTGTTCTGTAGGTGATTTATGGTCAGTCCTTTAATAATTGGACATTGATTGTTCTGTAGGTGATTTACGGTCAGTCCTTTAATAATTGACAGTGATTGTTCTGTAGGTGATTTACGGTCAGTCCTTTAATAATTGGACAGTGATTGTTCTGTAGGTGATTTACCCTCAGTCCTTTAATAATTGGACAGTGATTGTTCTGTAGGTGATTTACGGTCAGTCCTTTAATAATTGGACAGTGATTGTTCTGTAGGTGATTTACGGTCAGTCCTTTAATAATTGGACAGTGATTGTTCTGTAGGTGATTTACGGTCAGTCCTTTAATAATTGGACAGTGATTGTTCTGTAGGTGATTTACCCTCAGTCCTTTAATAATTGGACAGTGATTGTTCTGTAGGTGATTTACGGTCAGTCCTTTAATAATTGGACAGTGATTGTTCTGTAGGTGATTTACGGTCAGTCCTTTAATAATTGGACAGTGATTGTTCTGTAGGTGATTTACGGTCAGTCCTTTAATAATTGGACATTGATTGTTCTGTAGGTGATTTACGGTCAGTCCTTTAATAATTGGACAGTGATTGTTCTGTAGGTGATTTACGGTCAGTCCTTTAATAATTGGATAGTGATTGTTCTGTAGGTGATTTACGGTCAGTCCTTTAATAATTGGACAGTGATTGTTCTGTAGGTGATTTACGGTCAGTCCTTTAATAATTGGACAGTGATTGTTCTGTAGGTGATTTACGGTCAGTCCTTTAATAATTGGACAGTGATTGTTCTGTAGGTGATTTACAGTCTGTCCTTTAATAATTGGATAGTGATTGTTCTGTAGGTGATTTATGGTCAGTCCTTTAATAATTGGATAGTGATTGTTCTGTAGGTGATTTACGGTCAGTCCTTTAATAATTGGACAGTGATTGTTCTGTAGGTGATTTACGGTCAATCCTTTAATAATTGGACAGTGATTGTTCTGTAGGTGTTTTACGGTCAGTCCTTTAATAATTGGACAGTGATTGTTCTGTAGGTGTTTTATGGTCAGTCCTTTAATAATTGGATAGTGATTGTTCTGTCGGTGATTTACGGTCAGTCCTTTAATAATTGGACAGTGATTGTTCTGTAGGTGATTTACGGTCAGTCCTTTAATAATTGGACAGTGATTGTTCTGTAGGTGTTTTACGGTCAGTCCTTTAATAATTGGACATTGAATGTTCTGCAGGTGATTTACGGTCAGTCCTTTAATAATTGGATAGTGATTGTTCTGCAGGTGATTTACGGTCAGTCCTTTAATAATTGGACAGTGATTGTTCTGTAGGTGATTTACGGTCAGTCCTTTAATAATTGGACAGTGATTGTTCTGCAGGTGATTTACGGTCAGTCCTTTAATAATTGGACAGTGATTGTTCTGTAGGTGATTTACGGTCAGTCCTTTAATAATTGGATAGTGATTGTTCTGTAGGTGATTTACGGTCAGTCCTTTAATAATTGGATAGTGATTGTTCAGTAGGTGATTTATGGTCAGTCCTTTAATAATTGGACAGTGATTGTTCTGTAGGTGATTTACGGTCAGTCCTTTAATAATTGGACATTGAATGTTCTGCAGGTGATTTACGGTCAGTCCTTTAATAATTGGATAGTGATTGTTCAGTAGGTGATTTATGGTCAGTCCTTTAATAATTGGACAGTGATTGTTCTGTAGGTGATTTACGGTCAGTCCTTTAATAATTGGATAGTGATTGTTCTGTAGGTGATTTACGGTCAGTCCTTTAATAATTGGATAGTGATTGTTCTGTAGGTGATTTATGGTCAGTCCTTTAATAATTGGACAGTGATTGTTCTGTAGGTGTTTTACGGTCAGTCCTTTAATAATTGGACATTGAATGTTCTGCAGGTGATTTACGGTCAGTCCTTTAATAATTGGACAGTGATTGTTCTGCAGGTGATTTACGGTCAGTCCTTTAATAATTGGATAGTGATTGTTCTGTAGGTGATTTACGGTCAGTCCTTTAATAATTGGACAGTGATTGTTCTGTAGGTGATTTACGGTCAGTCCTTTAATAATTGGACATTGAATGTTCTGTAGGTGATTTACGGTCAGTCCTTTAATAATTGGACATTGATTGTTCTGTAGGTGATTTACGGTCAGTCCTTTAATAATTGGACAGTGATTGTTCTGTAGGTGATTTACAGTCAGTCCTTTAATAATTGGACAGTGATTGTTCTGTAGGTGATTTACGGTCAGTCCTTTAATAATTGGACAGTGATTGTTCTGTAGGTGATTTACGGTCAGTCCTTTAATAATTGGATAGTGATTGTTCTGTAGGTGTTTTACGGTCAGTCCTTTAATAATTGGACAGTGATTGTTCTGTCGGTGATTTACGGTCAGTCCTTTAATAATAGGACAGTGATTGTTCTGTAGGTGATTTACGGTCAGTCCTTTAATAATTGGACAGTGATTGTTCTGTAGGTGATTTACGGTCAGTCCTTTAATAATTGGACAGTGATTGTTCTGTAGGTGATTTACGGTCAGTCCTTTAATAATTGGACAGTGATTGTTCTGTCGGTGATTTACGGTCAGTCCTTTAATAATAGGACAGTGATTGTTCTGTAGGTGATTTACGGTCAGTCCTTTAATAATTGGACAGTGATTGTTCTGTAGGTGATTTACGGTCAGTCCTTTAATAATTGGACAGTGATTGTTCTGTAGGTGTTTTACGGTCAGTCCTTTAATAATTGGACATTGATTGTTCTGTAGGTGATTTACGGTCAGTCCTTTAATAATTGGACAGTGATTGTTCTGTAGGTGATTTACGGTCAGTCCTTTAATAATTGGACAGTGATTGTTCTGTAGGTGATTTACAGTCAGTCCTTTAATAATTGGACAGTGATTGTTCTGTAGGTGATTTACGGTCAGTCCTTTAATAATTGGACAGTGATTGTTCTGTAGGTGATTTACGGTCAGTCCTTTAATAATTGGACAGTGATTGTTCTGTAGGTGATTTACGGTCAGTCCTTTAATAATTGGACAGTGATTGTTCTGTAGGTGATTTACGGTCAGTCCTTTAATAATTGGACAGTGATTGTTCTGTAGGTGATTTACGGTCAGTCCTTTAATAATTGGACAGTGATTGTTCTGTAGGTGATTTACGGTCAGGCCTTTAATAATTGGACAGTGATTGTTCTGTAGGTGATTTACGGTCAGTCCTTTAATAATTGGACAGTGATTGTTCTGTCGGTGATTTACGGTCAGTCCTTTAATAATAGGACAGTGATTGTTCTGTAGGTGATTTACGGTCAGTCCTTTAATAATTGGACAGTGATTGTTCTGTAGGTGATTTACGGTCAGTCCTTTAATAATTGGACAGTGATTGTTCTGTAGGTGTTTTACGGTCAGTCCTTTAATAATTGGACATTGATTGTTCTGTAGGTGATTTACGGTCAGTCCTTTAATAATTGGACAGTGATTGTTCTGTAGGTGATTTACGGTCAGTCCTTTAATAATTGGACAGTGATTGTTCTGTAGGTGATTTACAGTCAGTCCTTTAATAATTGGACAGTGATTGTTCTGTAGGTGATTTACGGTCAGTCCTTTAATAATTGGACAGTGATTGTTCTGTAGGTGATTTACGGTCAGTCCTTTAATAATTGGACAGTGATTGTTCTGTAGGTGATTTACGGTCAGTCCTTTAATAATTGGACAGTGATTGTTCTGTAGGTGATTTACGGTCAGTCCTTTAATAATTGGACAGTGATTGTTCTGTCGGTGTTTTACGGTCAGTCCTTTAATAATTGGACATTGATTGTTCTGTAGGTGATTTACGGTCAGTCCTTTAATAATTGGAGAGTGATTGTTCTGTAGGTGATTTACGGTCAGTCCTTTAATAATTGGACAGTGATTGTTCTGTAGGTGATTTACAGTCAGTCCTTTAATAATTGGACAGTGATTGTTCTGTAGGTGATTTACGGTCAGTCCTTTAATAATAGGACAGTGATTGTTCTGTATGTGATTTACGGTCAGTCCTTTAATAATTGGACAGTGATTGTTCTGTAGGTGATTTACGGTCAGTCCTTTAATAATTGGACAGTGATTGTTCTGTAGGTGATTTACGGTCAGTCCTTTAATAATTGGACAGTGATTGTTCTGTAGGTGATTTACGGTCAGTCCTTTAATAATTGGATAGTGATTGTTCTGTAGGTGTTTTACGGTCAGTCCTTTAATAATTGGACAGTGATTGTTCTGTCGGTGATTTACGGTCAGTCCTTTAATAATAGGACAGTGATTGTTCTGTAGGTGATTTACAGTCAGTCCTTTAATAATTGGACAGTGATTGTTCTGTAGGTGATTTACGGTCAGTCCTTTAATAATTGGACAGTGATTGTTCTGTAGGTGATTTACGGTCAGTCCTTTAATAATTGGACAGTGATTGTTCTGTAGGTGATTTACGGTCAGTCCTTTAATAATTGGACAGTGATTGTTCTGTAGGTGATTTACGGTCAGTCCTTTAATAATTGGACAGTGATTGTTCTGTAGGTGATTTACTGTCAGTCCTTTAATAATTGGACAGTGATTGTTCTGTAGGTGATTTACGGTCAGTCCTTTAATAATTGGATAGTGATTGTTCTGTAGGTGTTTTACGGTCAGTCCTTTAATAATTGGACAGTGATTGTTCTGTAGGTGATTTACGGTCAGTCCTTTAATAATTGGACAGTGATTGTTCTGTAGGTGATTTACGGTCAGTCCTTTAATAATTGTATAGTGATTGTTCTGTAGGTGTTTTACGGTCAGTCCTTTAATAATTGGACAGTGATTGTTCTGTCGGTGATTTACGGTCAGTCCTTTAATAATTGGACAGTGATTGTTCTGTAGGTGATTTACAGTCAGTCCTTTAATAATTGGACAGTGATTGTTCTGTAGGTGATTTACGGACAGTCCTTTAATAATTGGACAGTGATTGTTCTGTAGGTGATTTACGGTCAGTCCTTTAATAATTGGACATTGAATGTTCTGTAGGTGATTTACGGTCAATCCTTTAATAATTGGACAGTGATTGTTCTGTAGGTGATTTACGGTCAGTCCTTTAATAATTGGATAGTGATTGTTCTGTAGGTGATTTACGGTCAGTCCTTTAATAATTGGATAGTGATTGTTCAGTAGGTGATTTATGGTCAGTCCTTTAATAATTGGACAGTGATTGTTCTGTAGGTGATTTACGGTCAGTCCTTTAATAATTGGATAGTGATTGTTCTGTAGGTGATTTACAGTCAGTCCTTTAATAATTGGATAGTGATTGTTCTGTAGGTGATTTACGGTCAGTCCTTTAATAATTGGATAGTGATTGTTCTGTAGGTGATTTACGGTCAGTCCTTTAATAATTGGATAGTGATTGTTCTGTAGGTGATTTACGTTCAGTCCTTTAATAATTGGACAGTGATTGTTCTGTAGGTGATTTACGGTCAGTCCTTTAATAATTGGACAGTGATTGTTCTGTAGGTGATTTATGGTCAGTCCTTTAATAATTGGACAGTGATTGTTCTGTAGGTGATTTACGGTCAGTCCTTTAATAATTGGATAGTGATTGTTCTGTAGGTGATTTACGGTCAGTCCTTTAATAATTGGACAGTGATTGTACTGTAGGTGATTTACGGTCAGTCCTTTAATAATTGGACAGTGATTGTACTGTAGGTGATTTACGGTCAGTCCTTTAATAATTGGATAGTGATTGTTCTGTAGGTGATTTACGGTCAGTCCTTTAATAATTGGATAGTGATTGTTCTGTAGGTGATTTACGGTCAGTCCTTTAATAATTGGATAGTGATTGTTCTGTAGGTGATTTACGGTCAGTCCTTTAATAATTGGATAGTGATTGTTCTGTAGGTGATTTACGGTCAGTCCTTTAATAATTGGATAGTGATTGTTCAGTAGGTGATTTATGGTCAGTCCTTCAATAATTGGACAGTGATTGTTCTGTAGGTGATTTACGGTCAGTCCTTTAATAATTGGATAGTGATTGTTCTGTAGGTGATTTACGGTCAGTCCTTTAATAATTGGATAGTGATTGTTCTGTAGGTGATTTACGGTCAGACCTTTAATAATTGGATAGTGATTGTTCTGTAGGTGATTTACGGTCAGTCCTTTAATAATTGGACAGTGATTGTTCTGTAGGTGATTTACGGTCAGTCCTTTAATAATTGGACAGTGATTGTTCTGTAGGTGATTTACGGTCAGTCCTTTAATAATTGGATAGTGATTGTTCTGTAGGTGATTTACGGTCAGTCCTTTAATAATTGGACGGTGATTGTTCTGTAGGTGATTTACGGTCAGTCCTTTAATAATTGGACAGTGATTGTTCTGTAGGTGATTTACGGTCAGTCCTTTAATAATTGGACAGTGATTGTTCAGTAGGTGATTTACGGTCAGTCCTTTAATAATTGGACAGTGATTGTTCTGTAGGTGATTTACGGTCAG
This sequence comes from Heterodontus francisci, assembly GCF_036365525.1. Taxonomy (NCBI): domain Eukaryota; kingdom Metazoa; phylum Chordata; class Chondrichthyes; order Heterodontiformes; family Heterodontidae; genus Heterodontus; species Heterodontus francisci. The sequence goes on from NW_027141849.1 coordinate 70,798, forward strand.
ACCTTTAATAATTGGATAGTGATTGTTCTGTAGGTGATTTACGGTCAGTCCTTTAATAATTGGATAGTGATTGTTCTGTAGGTGATTTACGGTCAGTCCTTTAATAATTGGACAGTGATTGTTCAGTAGGTGATTTACGGTCAGACCTTTAATAATTGGATAGTGATTGTTCTGTAGGTGATTTACGGTCAGTCCTTTAATAATTGGATAGTGATTGTTCTGTAGGTGATTTACGGTCAGACCTTTAATAATTGGATAGTGATTGTTCTGTAGGTGATTTACGGTCAGTCCTTTAATAATTGGACAGTGATTGTTCTGTAGGTGATTTACGGTCAGTCCTTTAATAATTGGACAGTGATTGTTCAGTAGGTGATTTACGGTCAGTCCTTTAATAATTGGACAGTGATTGTTCTGTCGGTGATTTACGGTCAGTCCTTCAATAATTGGATAGTGATTGTTCTGTAGGTGATTTACGGTCAGTCCTTTAATAATTGGACAGTGATTGTTCTGTAGGTGATTTACGGTCAGTCCTTTAATAATTGGATAGTGATTGTTCTGTAGGTGATTTACGGTCAGTCCTTTAATAATTGGACAGTGATTGTTCTGTAGGTGTTTTACGGTCAGTCCTTTAATAATTGGACAGTGATTGTTCTGTAGGTGATTTATGGTCAGTCCTTTAATAATTGGATAGTGATTGTTCTGTAGGTGATTTACGGTCAGTCCTTTAATAATTGGACAGTGATTGTTCTGTAGGTGTTTTACGGTCAGTCCTTTAATAATTGGACATTGAATGTTCTGCAGGTGATTTACGGTCAGTCCTTTAATAATTGGATAGTGATTGTTCTGTAGGTGATTTACGGTCAGTCCTTTAATAATTGGACAGTGATTGTTCTGTAGGTGTTTTACGGTCAGTCCTTTAATAATTGGACAGTGATTGTTCTGTAGGTGATTTACGGTCAGTCCTTTAATAATTGTACAGTGATTGTTCTGTAGGTGATTTACGGTCAGTCCTTTAATAATTGGACAGTGATTGTTCTGTAGGTGATTTACGGTCAGTCCTTTAATAATTGGACAGTGATTGTTCTGTAGGTGTTTTACGGTCAGTCCTTTAATAATTGGACATTGAATGTTCTGCAGGTGATTTACGGTCAGTCCTTTAATAATTGGATAGTGATTGTTCTGTAGGTGATTTACGGTCAGTCCTTTAATAATTGGACATTGAATGTTCTGCAGGTGTTTTACGGTCAGTCCTTTAATAATTGGACATTGAATGTTCTGCAGGTGATTTACGGTCAGTCCTTTAATAATTGGATAGTGATTGTTCTGTAGGTGATTTACGGTCAGTCCTTCAATAATTGGATAGTGATTGTTCTGTAGGTGATTTACGGTCAGTCCTTTAATAATTGGACAGTGATTGTTCTGTAGGTGATTTATGGTCAGTCCTTTAATAATTGGATAGTGATTGTTCTGTAGGTGATTTACGGTCAGTCCTTTAATAATTGGACAGTGATTGTTCTGTAGGTGTTTTACGGTCAGTCCTTTAATAATTGGACATTGAATGTTCTGCAGGTGATTTACGGTCAGTCCTTTAATAATTGGACAGTGATTGTTCTGTAGGTGATTTATGGTCAGTCCTTTAATAATTGGACAGTGATTGTTCTGTAGGTGTTTTACGGTCAGTCCTTTAATAATTGGACATTGAATGTTCTGTAGGTGATTTACGGTCAGTCCTTTAATAATTGGACAGTGATTGTTCTGTAGGTGATTTACGGTCAGTCCTTTAATAATTGGACAGTGATTGTTCTGTAGGTGATTTACGGTCAGTCCTTTAATAATTGGACAGTGATTGTTCTGTAGGTGATTTACGGTCAGTCCTTTAATAATTGGACAGTGATTGTTCTGTAGGTGATTTACGGTCAGTCCTTTAATAATTGGACATTGATTGTTCTGTAGGTGATTTACGGTCAGTCCTTTAATAATTGGACAGTGATTGTTCTGTAGGTGATTTACGGTCAGTCCTTTAATAATTGGACAGTGATTGTTCTGTAGGTGTTTTACGGTCAGTCCTTTAATAATTGGACATTGATTGTTCTGTAGGTGATTTACGGTCAGTCCTTTAATAATTGGACAGTGATTGTTCTGTAGGTGATTTACGGTCAGTCCTTTAATAATTGGATAGTGATTGTTCTGTAGGTGATTTACGGTCAGTCCTTTAATAATTGGACAGTGATTGTTCTGTAGGTGATTTACGGTCAGTCCTTTAATAATTGGACAGTGATTGTTCTGTAGGTGTTTTACGGTCAGTCCTTTAATAATTGGACAGTGATTGTTCTGTAGGTGATTTACAGTCAGTCCTTTAATAATTGGACAGTGATTGTTCTGTAGGTGATTTACGGTCAGTCCTTTAATAATTGGATAGTGATTGTTCTGTAGGTGTTTTATGGTCAGTCCTTTAATAATTGGACAGTGATTGTTCTGTCGGTGATTTACGGTCAGTCCTTTAATAATAGGACAGTGATTGTTCTGTAGGTGATTTACAGTCAGTCCTTTAATAATAGGACAGTGATTGTTCTGTAGGTGATTTACGGTCAGTCCTTTAATAATTGGATAGTGATTGTTCTGTAGGTGTTTTACGGTCAGTCCTTTAATAATTGGACAGTGATTGTTCTGTCGGTGATTTACGGTCAGTCCTTTAATAATAGGACAGTGATTGTTCTGTAGGTGTTTTACGGTCAGTCCTTTAATAATTGGACAGTGATTGTTCTGTCGGTGATTTACGGTCAGTCCTTTAATAATTGGATAGTGATTGTTCTGTAGGTGTTTTACGGTCAGTCCTTTAATAATTGGACAGTGATTGTTCTGTCGGTGATTTACGGTCAGTCCTTTAATAATAGGACAGTGATTGTTCTGTAGGTGATTTACGGTCAGTCCTTTAATAATAGGACAGTGATTGTTCTGTCGGTGATTTACGGTCAGTCCTTTAATAATAGGACAGTGATTGTTCTGTCGGTGATTTACGGTCAGTCCTTTAATAATTGGATAGTGATTGTTCTGTAGGTGTTTTACGGTCAGTCCTTTAATAATTGGACAGTGATTGTTCTGTCGGTGATTTACGGTCAGTCCTTTAATAATAGGACAGTGATTGTTCTGTAGGTGATTTACGGTCAGTCCTTTAATAATTGGACAGTGATTGTTCTGTAGGTGATTTACAGTCAGTCCTTTAATAATAGGACAGTGATTGTTCTGTCGGTGATTTATGGTCAGTCCTTTAATAATTGGACAGTGATTGTTCTGTAGGTGATTTACGGTCAGTCCTTTAATAATTGGACAGTGATTGTTCTGTAGGTGATTTACGGTCAGTCCTTTAATAATTGGATAGTGATTGTTCTGTAGGTGATTTACGGTCAGTCCTTTAATAATTGGACAGTGATTGTTCTGTAGGTGATTTACGGTCAGTCCTTTAATAATTGGATAGTGATTGTTCTGTCGGTGATTTACGGTCAGTCCTTTAATAATTGGACAGTGATTGTTCTGTAGGTGTTTTACGGTCAGTCCTTTAATAATTGGATAGTGATTGTTCTGTCGGTGATTTACGGTCAGTCCTTTAATAATTGGACAGTGATTGTTCTGTAGGTGATTTACAGTCAGTCCTTTAATAATTGGACAGTGATTGTTCTGTAGGTGATTTACAGTCAGTCCTTTAATAATTGGACAGTGATTGTTCTGTAGGTGATTTACAGTCAGTCCTTTAATAATTGGACAGTGATTGTTCTGGAGGTGATTTACAGTCAGTCCTTTAATAATTGGACAGTGATTGTTCTGTAGGTGATTTTCGGTCAGTCCTTTAATAATTGGATAGTGATTGTTCTGTAGGTGTTTTACGGTCAGTCCTTTAATAATTGGACAGTGATTGTTCTGTAGGTGATTTACAGTCAGTCCTTTAATAATTAGACAGTGATTGTTCTGTAGGTGATTTACAGTCAGTCCTTTAATAATTGGACAGTGATTGTTCTGTAGGTGATTTATGGTCAGTCCTTTAATAATTGGACAGTGATTGTTCTGTAGGTGATTTACGGTCAGTCCTTTAATAATTGGACAGTGATTGTTCTGTAGGTGATTTTCGGTCAGTCCTTTAATAATTGGATAGTGATTGTTCTGTAGGTGTTTTACGGTCAGTCCTTTAATAATTGGATAGTGATTGTTCTGTAGGTGATTTACAGTCAGTCCTTTAATAATTGGACAGTGATTGTTCTGTAGGTGATTTACGGTCAGTCCTTTAATAATTGGACAGTGATTGTTCTGTAGGTGATTTACGGTCAATCCTTTAATAATTGGACAGTGATTGTTCTGTAGGTGATTTACAGTCAGTCCTTTAATAATTGGACAGTGATTGTTCTGTAGGTGATTTACGGTCAGTCCTTTAATAATTGGACAGTGATTGTTCTGTAGGTGATTTTCGGTCAGTCCTTTAATAATTGGATAGTGATTGTTCTGTAGGTGTTTTACGGTCAGTCCTTTAATAATTGGATAGTGATTGTTCTGTAGGTGTTTTACGGTCAGTCCTTTAATAATTGGATAGTGATTGTTCTGTAGGTGATTTACAGTCAGTCCTTTAATAATTGGACAGTGATTGTTCTGTAGGTGATTTTCGGTCAGTCCTTTAATAATTGGACAGTGATTGTTCTGTAGGTGATTTACGGTCAGTCCTTTAATAATTGGATAGTGATTGTTCTGTCGGTGATTTACGGTCAGTCCTTTAATAATTGGACAGTGATTGTTCTGTAGGTGATTTTCGGTCAGTCCTTTAATAATTGGATAGTGATTGTTCTGTAGGTGTTTTACGGTCAGTCCTTTAATAATTGGACAGTGATTGTTCTGCAGGTGATTTACGGTCAGTCCTTTAATAATTGGACAGTGATTGTTCTGTAGGTGATTTACGGTCAGTCCTTTAATAATTGGACAGTGATTGTTCTGTTGGTGATTTACGGTCAGTCCTTTAATAATTGGATAGTGATTGTTCTGTAGGTGATTTACGGACAGTCCTTTAATAATTGGACAGTGATTGTTCTGTAGGTGATTTACGGTCAGTCCTTTAATAATTGGATAGTGATTGTTCTGTAGGTGATTTACGGACAGTCCTTTAATAATTGGACAGTGATTGTTCTGTAGGTGATTTACGTTCAGTCCTTTAATAATTGGACAGTGATTGTTCTGTCGGTGATTTACGGTCAGTCCTTTAATAATTGGACAGTGATTGTTCTGTTGGTGATTTACGGTCAGTCCTTTAATAATTGGATAGTGATTGTTCTGTAGGTGATTTATGGTCAGTCCTTTAATAATTGGACAGTGATTGTTCTGTAGGTGATTTACGGTCAGTCCTTTAATAATTGGATAGTGATTGTTCAGTAGGTGATTTATGGTCAGTCCTTTAATAATTGGATAGATGATTGTTCTGTAGGTGATTTACGGTCAGTCCTTTAATAATTGGACAGTGATTGTTCTGTAGGTGATTTACTGTCAGTCCTTTAATAATTGGACAGTGATTGTTCTGTAGGTGATTTACGGTCAGTCCTTTAATAATTGGACAGTGATTGTTCTGTAGGTGATTTATGGTCAGTCCTTTAATAATTGGACAGTGATTGTTCTGTAGGTGATTTACGGTCAGTCCTTTAATAATTGGACAGTGATTGTTCTGTAGGTGATTTAGGGTCAGTCCTTTAATAATTGGACAGTGATTGTTCTGTAGGTGATTTACTGTCAGTCCTTTAATAATTGGATAGTGATTGTTCTGTAGGTGATTTACGGTCAGTCCTTTAATAATTGGATAGTGATTGTTCTGTAGGTGATTTACGGTCAGTCCTTTAATAATTGGACAGTGATTGTTCTGTAGGTGATTTACGGTCAGTCCTTTAATAATTGGATAGTGATTGTTCTGTAGGTGATTTACGGTCAGTCCTTTAATAATTGGACAGTGATTGTTCTGTAGGTGATTTACTGTCAGTCCTTTAATAATTGGATAGTGATTGTTCTGTAGGTGATTTACGGTCAGTCCTTTAATAATTGGACAGTGATTGTTCTGTAGGTGATTTACTGTCAGTCCTTTAATAATTGGATAGTGATTGTTCTGTAGGTGATTTACGGTCAGTCCTTTAATAATTGGATAGTGATTGTTCTGTAGGTGATTTACGGTCAGTCCTTTAATAATTGGACAGTGATTGTTCTGTAGGTGATTTACGGTCAGTCCTTTAATAATTGGATAGTGATTGTTCTGTAGGTGATTTACGGTCAGTCCTTTAATAATTGGACAGTGATTGTTCTGTAGGTGATTTACTGTCAGTCCTTTAATAATTGGACAGTGATTGTTCTGTAGGTGATTTACGGTCAGTCCTTTAATAATTGGATAGATGATTGTTCTGTAGGTGATTTACGGTCAGTCCTTTAATAATTGGACAGTGATTGTTCTGTAGGAGATTTACGGTCAGTCCTTTAATAATTGGATAGTGATTGTTCTGTAGGTGATTTACGGTCAGTCCTTTAATAATTGGACAGTGATTGTTCTGTAGGTGATTTACGGTCAGTCCTTTAATAATTGGATAGATGATTGTTCTGTAGGTGATTTACGGTCAGTCCTTTAATAATTGGACAGTGATTGTTCTGTAGGTGATTTACGGTCAGTCCTTTAATAATTGACAGTGATTGTTCTGTAGGTGATTTACGGTCAGTCCTTTAATAATTGGACAGTGATTGTTCTGTAGGTGATTTACGGTCAGTCCTTTAATAATTGGATAGATGATTGTTCTGTAGGTGATTTACGGTCAGTCCTTTAATAATTGGACAGTGATTGTTCTGTAGGTGATTTACTGTCAGTCCTTTAAAAATTGGACAGTGATTGTTCTGTAGGTGTTTTACGGTCAGTCCTTTAATAATTGGATAGTGATTGTTCTGTAGGTGATTTATGGTCAGTCCTTTAATAATTGGATAGTGATTGTTCTGTAGGTGATTTATGGTCAGTCCTTTAATAATTGGACAGTGATTGTTCTGTAGGAGATTTATGGTCAGTCCTTTAATAATTGGATAGTGATTGTTCTGTAGGTGATTTACGGTCAGTCCTTTAATAATTGACAGTGATTGTTCTGTAGGTGATTTACGGTCAGTCCTTTAATAATTGGACAGTGATTGTTCTGTAGGTGATTTACGGTCAGTCCTTTAATAATTGGATAGATGATTGTTCTGTAGGTGATTTACGGTCAGTCCTTTAATAATTGGACAGTGATTGTTCTGTAGGTGATTTACTGTCAGTCCTTTAAAAATTGGACAGTGATTGTTCTGTAGGTGTTTTACGGTCAGTCCTTTAATAATTGGATAGTGATTGTTCTGTAGGTGATTTATGGTCAGTCCTTTAATAATTGGATAGTGATTGTTCTGTAGGTGATTTATGGTCAGTCCTTTAATAATTGGACAGTGATTGTTCTGTAGGAGATTTATGGTCAGTCCTTTAATAATTGGATAGTGATTGTTCTGTAGGTGATTTATGGTCAGTCCTTTAATAATTGGACAGTGATTGTTCTGTAGGTGATTTACGGTCAGTCCTTTAATAATTGGACAGTGATTGTTCTGTAGGTGATTTACTGTCAGTCCTTTAAAAATTGGACAGTGATTGTTCTGTAGGTGTTTTACGGTCAGTCCTTTAATAATTGGACAGTGATTGTTCTGTAGGTGATTTACGGTCAGTCCTTTAATAATTGGACAGTGATTGTTCTGTAGGTGATTTACTGTCAGTCCTTTAAAAATTGGACAGTGATTGTTCTGTAGGTGTTTTACGGTCAGTCCTTTAATAATTGGACAGTGATTGTTCTGTAGGTGATTTACGGTCAGTCCTTTAATAATTGGATAGTGATTGTTCTGTAGGTGATTTACGGTCAGTCCTTTAATAATTGGACAGTGATTGTTCTGTAGGTGATTTACTGTCAGTCCTTTAAAAATTGGACAGTGATTGTTCTGTAGGTGTTTTACGGTCAGTCCTTTAATAATTGGATAGTGATTGTTCTGTAGGTGATTTACGGTCAGTCCTTTAATAATTGGACAGTGATTGTTCTGTAGGTGATTTACGGTCAGTACTTTAATAATTGGATAGTGATTGTTCTGTAGGTGATTTACTGTCAGTCCTTTAAAAATTGGACAGTGATTGTTCTGTAGGTGTTTTACGGTCAGTCCTTTAATAATTGGACAGTGATTGTTCTGTAGGTGATTTATGGTCAGTCCTTTAATAATTGGATAGTGATTGTTCTGTAGGTGATTTACTGTCAGTCCTTTAAAAATTGGACAGTGATTGTTCTGTAGGTGTTTTACGGTCAGTCCTTTAATAATTGGATAGTGATTGTTCTGTAGGTGATTTACTGTCAGTCCTTTAAAAATTGGACAGTGATTGTTCTGTAGGTGTTTTACGGTCAGTCCTTTAATAATTGGACAGTGATTGTTCTGTAGGTGATTTACGGTCAGTCCTTTAATAATTGGATAGTGATTGTTCTGTAGGTGATTTACTGTCAGTCCTTTAATAATTGGACAGTGATTGTTCTGTAGGTGATTTACGGTCAGTCCTTTAATAATTGGACAGTGATTGTTCTGTAGGTGATTTACGGTCAGTACTTTAATAATTGGACAGTGATTGTTCTGTAGGTGATTTATGGTCAGTCCTTTAATAATTGGATAGTGATTGTTCTGTAGGTGATTTACTGTCAGTCCTTTAAAAATTGGACAGTGATTGTTCTGTAGGTGTTTTACGGTCAGTCCTTTAATAATTGGACAGTGATTGTTCTGTAGGTGATTTACGGTCAGTCCTTTAATAATTGGATAGTGATTGTTCTGTAGGTGATTTACTGTCAGTCCTTTAATAATTGGACAGTGATTGTTCTGTCGGTGATTTATGGTCAGTCCTTTAATAATTGGATAGTGATTGTTCTGTAGGTGATTTATGGTCAGTCCTTTAATAATTGGATAGTGATTGTTCTGTAGGTGATTTACGGTCAGTCCTTTAATAATTGGACAGTGATTGTTCTGTAGGTGATTTACGGTCAGTCCTTTAATAATTGGACAGTGATTGTTCTGTAGGTGTTTTACGGTCAGTCCTTTAATAATTGGATAGTGATTGTTCTGTAGGTGATTTATGGTCAGTCCTTTAATAATTGGACAGTGATTGTTCTGTAGGTGTTTTACGGTCAGTCCTTTAATAATTGGATAGTGATTGTTCTGTAGGTGATTTATGGTCAGTCCTTTAATAATTGGACAGTGATTGTTCTGTAGGTGATTTACGGTCAGTCCTTTAATAATTGAACAGTGATTGTTCTGTAGGTGATTTACTGTCAGTCCTTTAAAAATTGGACAGTGATTGTTCTGTAGGTGTTTTACGGTCAGTCCTTTAATAATTGGATAGTGATTGTTCTGTAGGTGATTTATGGTCAGTCCTTTAATAATTGGATAGTGATTGTTCTGTAGGTGATTTACTGTCAGTCCTTTAATAATTGGACAGTGATTGTTCTGTAGGAGATTTACGGTCAGTCCTTTAATAATTGGATAGTGATTGTTCTGTAGGTGATTTACGGTCAGACCTTTTAATAATTGGACGGTGATTGTTCTGTAGGTGATTTACGGTCAGTCCTTTAATAATTGGATAGTGATTGTTCTGTAGGTGATTTACGGTCAGTCCTTTAATAATTGGATAGTGATTGTTCTGTAGGTGATTTACTGTCAGTCCTTTAAAAATTGGACAGTGATTGTTCTGTAGGTGATTTATGGTCAGTCCTTTAATAATTGGATAGTGATTGTTCTGTAGGTGATTTACTGTCAGTCCTTTAAAAATTGGACAGTGATTGTTCTGTAGGTGTTTTACGGTCAGTCCTTTAATAATTGGAGAGTGATTGTTCAGTAGGTGATTTACGGTCAGTCCTTTAATAATTGGATAGTGATTGTTCAGTAGGTGATTTACGGTCAGTCCTTTAATAATTGGACAGTGATTGTTCTGTCGGTGATTTACTGTCAGTCCTTTAATAATTGGACAGTGATTGTTCTGTAGGTGATTTATGGTCAGTCCTTTAATAATTGGACAGTGATTGTTCTGTAGGTGATTTACGGTCAGTCCTTTAATAATTGGACAGTGATTGTTCTGTAGGTGATTTATGGTCAGTCCTTTAATAATTGGACAGTGATTGTTCTGTAGGTGATTTACGGTCAGTCCTTTAATAATTGGACAGTGATTGTTCTGTAGGTGATTTATGGTCAGTCCTTTAATAATTGGACAGTGATTGTTCTGTAGGTGATTTACTGTCAGTCCTTTAATAATTGGACAGTGATTGTTCTGTAGGTGATTTATGGTCAGTCCTTTAATAATTGGACAGTGATTGTTCTGTAGGTGATTTACTGTCAGTCCTTTAATAATTGGACAGTGATTGTTCTGTAGGTGATTTACGGTCAGTCCTTTAATAATTGGACAGTGATTGTTCTGTAGGTGATTTATGGTCAGTCCTTTAATAATTGGACAGTGATTGTTCTGTAGGTGATTTACTGTCAGTCCTTTAATAATTGGACAGTGATTGTTCTGTAGGTGATTTACGGTCAGTCCTTTAATAATTGGACAGTGATTGTTCTGTAGGTGATTTATGGTCAGTCCTTTAATAATTGGACAGTGATTGTTCTGTAGGTGATTTACTGTCAGTCCTTTAATAATTGGACAGTGATTGTTCTGTAGGTGATTTACGGTCAGTCCTTTAATAATTGGACAGTGATTGTTCTGTAGGTGTTTTACGGTCAGTCCTTTAATAATTGGACAGTGATTGTTCTGTAGGTGATTTATGGTCAGTCCTTTAATAATTGGACAGTGATTGTTCTGTAGGTGATTTACGGTCAGTCCTTTAATAATTGGACAGTGATTGTTCTGTAGGTGATTTACGGTCAGTCCTTTAATAATTGGACAGTGATTGTTCTGTAGGTGATTTATGGTCAGTCCTTTAATAATTGGACAGTGATTGTTCTGTAGGTGATTTACGGTCAGTCCTTTAATAATTGGACAGTGATTGTTCTGTAGGTGATTTACGGTCAGTCCTTTAATAATTGGACAGTGATTGTTCTGTAGGTGATTTACGGTCAGTCCTTTAATAATTGGACAGTGATTGTTCTGTAGGTGATTTACGGTCAGTCCTTTAATAATTGGACAGTGATTGTTCTGTAGGTGATTTACGGTCAGTCCTTTAATAATTGGATAGTGATTGTTCTGTAGGTGATTTACGGTCAGTCCTTTAATAATTGGACAGTGATTGTTCTGTAGGTGATTTACGGTCAGTCCTTTAATAATTGGACAGTGATTGTTCTGTAGGTGATTTACGGTCAGTCCTTTAATAATTGGATAGTGATTGTTCTGTAGGTGATTTACGGTCAGTCCTTTAATAATTGACAGTGATTGTTCTGTAGGTGATTTACGGTCAGTCCTTTAATAATTGGACAGTGATTGTTCTGTAGGTGATTTGCGGTCAGTCCTTTAATAATTGGATAGTGATTGTTCAGTAGGTGATTTACGGTCAGTCCTTTAATAATTGGACAGTGATTGTTCTGTAGGTGATTTACGGTCAGTCCTTTAATAATAGGACAGTGATTGTTCTGTAGGTGATTTGCGGTCAGTCCTTTAATAATTGGATAGTGATTGTTCAGTAGGTGATTTACGGTCAGTCCTTTAATAATTGGACAGTGATTGTTCTGTAGGTGATTTACGGTCAGTCCTTTAATAATTGGACAGTGATTGTTCTGTAGGTGATTTACGGTCAGTCCTTTAATAATTGGATAGTGATTGTTCTGTAGGTGATTTACGGTCAGTCCTTTAATAATTGGATAGTGATTGTTCTGTAGGTGATTTACGGTCAGTCCTTTAATAATTGGATAGTGATTGTTCTGTAGGTGATTTACGGTCAGTCCTTTAATAATTGGATAGTGATTGTTCTGTAGGTGATTTACGGTCAGTCCTTTAATAATTGGATAGTGATTGTTCTGTAGGTGATTTACGGTCAGTCCTTTAATAATTGGATAGTGATTGTTCTGTAGGTGATTTACGGTCAGTCCTTTAATAATTGGATAGTGATTGTTCTGTAGGAGATTTACGGTCAGTCCTTTAATAATTGGATAGTGATTGTTCTGTAGGTGATTTACGGTCAGTCCTTTAATAATTGGATAGTGATTGTTCTGTAGGTGATTTACGGTCAGTCCTTTAATAATTGGACAGTGATTGTTCAGTAGGTGATTTACGGTCAGTCCTTTAATAATTGGACAGTGATTGTTCTGTAGGTGATTTACGGTCAGTCCTTTAATAATTGGACAGTGATTGTTCTGTAGGTGATTTACGGTCATTCCTTTAATAATTGGATAGTGATTGTTCTGTAGGTGATTTACGGTCAGTCCTTTAATAATTGGACAGTGATTGTTCAGTAGGTGATTTATGGTCAGTCCTTTAATAATTGGACGGTGATTGTTCTGTAGGTGATTTACGGTCAGTCCTTTAATAATTGGATAGTGATTGTTCTGTCGGTGATTTACGGTCAGTCCTTTAATAATTGGATAGTGATTGTTCTGTAGGTGATTTACGGTCAGTCCTTTAATAATTGGATAGTGATTGTTCTGTCGGTGATTTACGGTCAGTCCTTTAATAATTGGATAGTGATTGTTCTGTAGGAGATTTACGGTCAGTCCTTTAATAATTGGACAGTGATTGTTCTGTAGGTGATTTACAGTCAGTCCTTTAATAATTGGATAGTGATTGTTCTGTAGGTGATTTACGGTCAGTCCTTTAATAATTGGATAGTGATTGTTCTGTAGGAGATTTACGGTCAGTCCTTTAATAATTGGACAGTGATTGTTCTGTAGGTGATTTACGGTCAGTCCTTTAATAATTGGACAGTGATTGTTCTGTAGGTGATTTACGGTCAGTCCTTTAATAATTGGACAGTGATTGTTCTGTAGGTGATTTACGGTCAGTCCTTTAATAATTGGATAGTGATTGTTCTGTAGGTGATTTACGGTCAGTCCTTTAATAATTGGATAGTGATTGTTCTGTAGGTGATTTACGGTCAGTCCTTCAATAATAGGACAGTGATTGTTCTGGAGGAGATTTACGGTCAGTCCTTTAATAATTGGATAGTGATTGTTCTGTAGGTGATTTACGGTCAGTCCTTCAATAATAGGACAGTGATTGTTCTGGAGGAGATTTACGGTCAGTCCTTTAATAATTGGACAGTGATTGTTCTGTAGGTGATTTACGGTCAGTCCTTTAATAATTGGACAGTGATTGTTCTGTAGGTGATTTACAGTCAGTCCTTTAATAATTGGACAGTGATTGTTCTGTAGGTGATTTACGGTCAGTCCTTTAATAATTGGATAGTGATTGTTCTGTAGGTGATTTACGGTCAGTCCTTTAATAATTGGACAGTGATTGTTCTGTCGGTGATTTACGGTCAGTCCTTTAATAATTGGATAGTGATTGTTCTGTCGGTGATTTACGGTCAGTCCTTTAATAATTGGATAGTGATTGTTCTGTAGGTGATTTACGGTCAGTCCTTTAATAATTGGACAGTGATTGTTCTGTAGGTGATTTACGGTCAGTCCTTTAATAATTGGACAGTGATTGTTCTGTAGGTGATTTACGGTCAGTCCTTTAATAATTGGACAGTGATTGTTCAGTAGGTGATTTACGGTCAGTCCTTTAATAATTGGACAGTGATTGTTCTGTAGGTGATTTACGGTCAGTCCTTTAATAATTGGATAGTAATTGTTCTGTAGGTGATTTATGGTCAGTCCTTTAATAATTGGACGGTGATTGTTCTGTAGGTGATTTACGGTCAGTCCTTTAATAATTGGACAGTGATTGTTCTGTCGGTGATTTACGGTCATTTCTTTAATAATTGGACAGTGATTGTTCTGTAGGTGATTTACGGTCAGTCCTTTAATAATTGGACAGTGATTGTTCTGTCGGTGATTTACGGTCAGTCCTTTAATAATTGGACAGTGATTGTTCTGTAGGTGATTTACAGTCAGTCCTTTAATAATTGGACAGTGATTGTTCTGTCGGTGATTTACGGTCAGTCCTTTAATAATTGGACAGTGATTGTTCTGTAGGTGATTTACAGTCAGTCCTTTAATAATTGGACAGTGATTGTTCTGTCGGTGATTTACGGTCAGTCCTTTAATAATTGGACAGTGATTGTTCTGTAGGTGATTTACAGTCAGTCCTTTAATAATTGGACAGTGATTGTTCTGTAGGTGATTTACGGTCAGTCCTTTAATAATTGGACAGTGATTGTTCTGTTGGTGATTTACGGTCAGTCCTTTAATAATTGGACAGTGATTGTTCTGTAGGTGATTTACGGTCAGTCCTTTAATAATTGGATAGTGATTGTTCTGTCGGTGATTTACGGTCAGTCCTTTAATAATTGGACTGTGATTGTTCTGTAGGTGATTTACGGTCAGTCCTTTAATAATTGGATAGTGATTGTTCTGTAGGTGATTTACGGTCAGTCCTTTAATAATTGGATAGTGATTGTTCTGTAGGTGATTTATGGTCAGTCCTTTAATAATTGGACATTGATTGTTCTGTAGGTGATTTACGGTCAGTCCTTTAATAATTGGACAGTGATTGTTCTGTAGGTGATTTACGGTCAGTCCTTTAATAATTGGACAGTGATTGTTCTGTAGGTGATTTACGGTCAGTCCTTTAATAATTGGATAGTGATTGTTCTGTAGGTGATTTACGGTCAGTCCTTTAATAATTGGACAGTGATTGTTCTGTAGGTGATTTACGGTCAGTCCTTTAGTAATTGGATAGTGATTGCTCTGTAGGTGATTTACGGTCAGTCCTTTAATAATTGGATAGTGATTGTTCTGTCGGTGATTTACGGTCAGTCCTTTAATAATTGGACTGTGATTGTTCTGTAGGTGATTTACGGTCAGTCCTTTAATAATTGGATAGTGATTGTTCTGTAGGTGATTTACGGTCAGTCCTTTAATAATTGGATAGTGATTGTTCTGTAGGTGATTTACGGTCAGTCCTTTAATAATTGGATAGTGATTGTTCTGTAGGTGATTTACGGTCAGTCCTTTAATAATTGGACAGTGATTGTTCTGTAGGTGATTTACGGTCAGTCCTTTAATAATTGGACAGTGATTGTTCTGTAGGTGATTTACGGTCAGTCCTTTAATAATTGGACAGTGATTGTTCTGTAGGTGATTTACGGTCAGTCCTTTAATAATTGGACAGTGATTGTTCTGTAGGTGATTTACGGTCAGTCCTTTAATAATTGGATAGTGATTGTTCTGTAGGTGATTTACGGTCTGTCCTTTAATAATTGGATAGTGATTGTTCTGTAGGTGATTTACGGTCAGTCCTTTAATAATTGGATAGTGATTGTTCTGTAGGTGATTTACGGTCAGTCCTTTAATAATTGGATAGTGATTGTTCTGTAGGTGATTTACGGTCAGTCCTTTAATAATTGGACAGTGATTGTTCTGTCGGTGATTTACGGTCAGTCCTTTAATAATTGGACAGTGATTGTTCTGTAGGTGATTTACGGTCTGTCCTTTAATAATTGGATAGTGATTGTTCTGTAGGTGATTTACGGTCAGTCCTTTAATAATTGGATAGTGATTGTTCTGTAGGTGATTTACGGTCAGTCCTTTAATAATTGGATAGTGATTGTTCTGTAGGTGATTTACGGTCAGTCCTTTAATAATTGGACAGTGATTGTTCTGTAGGTGATTTACGGTCAGTCCTTTAATAATTGGACAGTGTTTGTTCTGTAGGTGATTTACGGTCAGTCCTTTAATAATTGGACAGTGATTGTTCTGTAGGTGATTTACGGTCAGTCCTTTAATAATTGGACAGTGATTGTTCTGTAGGTGATTTACGGTCAGTCCTTTAATAATTGGACAGTGATTGTTCTGTAGGTGATTTACGGTCAGTCCTTTAATAATTGGACAGTGATTGTTCTGTAGGTGATTTACGGTCAGTCCTTTAATAATTGGACAGTGATTGTTCTGTAGGTGATTTACGGTCAGTCCTTTAATAATTGGATAGTGATTGTTCTGTAGGTGATTTACGGTCAGTCCTTTAATAATTGGACAGTGATTGTTCTGTAGGTGATTTACGGTCAGTCCTTTAATAATTGGATAGTAATTGTTCTGTAGGTGATTTACGGTCAGTCCTTTAATAATTGGACAGTGATTGTTCTGTAGGTGATTTACGGTCAGTCCTTTAATAATTGGACAGTGATTGTTCTGTAGGTGATTTATGGTCAGTCCTTTAATAATTGGACAGTGATTGTTCTGTAGGTGATTTACGGTCAGTCCTTTAATAAATGGATAGTGATTGTTCTGTAGGTGATTTACGGTCAGTCCTTTAATAATTGGACAGTGATTGTTCTGTAGGTGATTTACGGTCAGTCCTTTAATAATTGGACAGTGATTGTTCTGTCGGTGATTTATGGTCAGTCCTTTAATAATTGGACAGTGATTGTTCTGTAGGTGATTTACGGTCAGTCCTTTAATAATTGGACAGTGATTGTTCTGTAGGTGATTTACGGTCAGTCCTTTAATAAATGGATAGTGATTGTTCTGTAGGTGATTTATGGTCAGTCCTTTAATAATTGGACAGTGATTGTTCTGTAGGTGATTTACGGTCAGTCCTTTAATAATTGGACAGTGATTGTTCTGTCGGTGATTTACGGTCAGTCCTTTAATAATTGGACAGTGATTGTTCTGTAGGTGATTTATGGTCAGTCCTTTAATAATTGGACAGTGATTGTTCTGTAGGTGATTTACGGTCAGTCCTTTAATAATTGGACAGTGATTGTTCTGTCGGTGATTTACGGTCAGTCCTTTAATAATTGGACAGTGATTGTTCTGTAGGTGATTTATGGTCAGTCCTTTAATAATTGGACAGTGATTGTTCTGTAGGTGATTTACGGTCAGTCCTTTAATAATTGGACAGTGATTGTTCTGTCGGTGATTTACGGTCAGTCCTTTAATAATTGGACAGTGATTGTTCTGTAGGTGATTTATGGTCAGTCCTTTAATAATTGGACAGTGATTGTTCTGTAGGTGATTTACGGTCAGTCCTTTAATAATTGGACAGTGATTGTTCTGTAGGTGATTTATGGTCAGTCCTTTAATAATTGGACAGTGATTGTTCTGTAGGTGATTTACGGTCAGTCCTTTAATAATTGGACAGTGATTGTTCTGTCGGTGATTTACGGTCAGTCCTTTAATAATTGGACAGTGATTGTTCTGTAGGTGATTTATGGTCAGTCCTTTAATAATTGGACAGTGATTGTTCTGTAGGTGATTTACGGTCAGTCCTTTAATAATTGGACAGTGATTGTTCTGTCGGTGATTTATGGTCAGTCCTTTAATAATAGGACAGTGATTGTTCTGTAGGTGATTTACGGTCAGTCCTTTAATAATTGGACAGTGATTGTTCTGTAGGTGATTTACGGTCAGTCCTTTAATAATTGGACAGTGATTGTTCTGTAGGTGATTTACGGTCAGTCCTTTAATAATTGGATAGTGATTGTTCTGTCGGTGATTTACGGTCAGTCCTTTAATAATTGGATAGTGATTGTTCTGTAGGTGATTTACGGTCAGTCCTTTAATAATTGGATAGTGATTGTTCTGTAGGTGATTTACGGTCAGTCCTTTAATAATTGGACAGTGATTGTTCTGTAGGAGATTTACGGTCAGTCCTTTAATAATTGGATAGTGATTGTTCTGTAGGTGATTTACGGTCAGTCCTTTAATAATTGGACAGTGATTGTTCTGTAGGTGATTTACGGTCAGTCCTTTAATAATTGGATAGTGATTGTTCTGTAGGTGATTTACGGTCAGTCCTTTAATAATTGGATAGTGATTGTTCTGTAGGTGATTTACGGTCAGTCCTTTAATAATTGGACAGTGATTGTTCTGTAGGTGATTTACGGTCAGTCCTTTAATAATTGGACAGTGATTGTTCTGTAGGTGATTTACGGTCAGTCCTTTAATAATTGGATAGTGATTGTTCTGTAGGTGATTTACGGTCAGTCCTTTAATAATTGGACAGTGATTGTTCTGTAGGTGATTTACGGTCAGTCCTTTAATAATTGGATAGTGATTGTTCTGTAGGTGATTTACGGTCAGTCCTTTAATAATTGACAGTGATTGTTCTGTAGGTGATTTACGGTCAGTCCTTTAATAATTGGACAGTGATTGTTCTGTAGGTGATTTGCGGTCAGTCCTTTAATAATTGGATAGTGATTGTTCAGTAGGTGATTTACGGTCAGTCCTTTAATAATTGGACAGTGATTGTTCTGTAGGTGATTTACGGTCAGTCCTTTAATAATAGGACAGTGATTGTTCTGTAGGTGATTTGCGGTCAGTCCTTTAATAATTGGATAGTGATTGTTCAGTAGGTGATTTACGGTCAGTCCTTTAATAATTGGACAGTGATTGTTCTGTAGGTGATTTACGGTCAGTCCTTTAATAATTGGACAGTGATTGTTCTGTAGGTGATTTATGGTCAGTCCTTTAATAATTGGACAGTGATTGTTCTGTAGGTGATTTACGGTCAGTCCTTTAATAATTGGATAGTGATTGTTCTGTAGGTGATTTACGGTCAGTCCTTTAATAATTGGATAGTGATTGTTCTGTAGGTGATTTACGGTCAGTCCTTTAATAATTGGACAGTGATTGTTCTGTAGGTGATTTACGGTCATTCCTTTAATAATTGGATAGTGATTGTTCTGTAGGTGATTTACGGTCAGTCCTTTAATAATTGGACAGTGATTGTTCAGTAGGTGATTTATGGTCAGTCCTTTAATAATTGGACGGTGATTGTTCTGTAGGTGATTTACGGTCAGTCCTTTAATAATTGGATAGTGATTGTTCTGTCGGTGATTTACGGTCAGTCCTTTAATAATTGGATAGTGATTGTTCTGTAGGTGATTTACGGTCAGTCCTTTAATAATTGGATAGTGATTGTTCTGTAGGTGATTTACGGTCATTCCTTTAATAATTGGATAGTGATTGTTCTGTAGGTGATTTACGGTCAGTCCTTTAATAATTGGACAGTGATTGTTCAGTAGGTGATTTATGGTCAGTCCTTTAATAATTGGACGGTGATTGTTCTGTAGGTGATTTACGGTCAGTCCTTTAATAATTGGATAGTGATTGTTCTGTCGGTGATTTACGGTCAGTCCTTTAATAATTGGATAGTGATTGTTCTGTAGGTGATTTACGGTCAGTCCTTTAATAATTGGATAGTGATTGTTCTGTAGGTGATTTACGGTCAGTCCTTTAATAATTGGACAGTGATTGTTCTGTAGGTGATTTACGGTCAGTCCTTTAATAATTGGATAGTGATTGTTCTGTCGGTGATTTACGGTCAGTCCTTTAATAATTGGATAGTGATTGTTCTGTAGGAGATTTACGGTCAGTCCTTTAATAATTGGACAGTGATTGTTCTGTAGGTGATTTACAGTCAGTCCTTTAATAATTGGATAGTGATTGTTCTGTAGGTGATTTACGGTCAGTCCTTTAATAATTGGATAGTGATTGTTCTGTAGGAGATTTACGGTCAGTCCTTTAATAATTGGACAGTGATTGTTCTGTAGGTGATTTACGGTCCGTCCTTTAATAATTGGACAGTGATTGTTCTGTAGGTGATTTACGGTCAGTCCTTTAATAATTGGACAGTGATTGTTCTGTAGGTGATTTACGGTCAGTCCTTTAATAATTGGACAGTGATTGTTCTGTAGGTGATTTACGGTCAGTCCTTTAATAATTGGACAGTGATTGTTCTGTCGGTGATTTACGGTCAGTCCTTTAATAATTGGATAGTGATTGTTCAGTAGGTGATTTACGGTCAGTCCTTTAATAATTGGACAGTGATTGTTCTGTAGGTGATTTACGGTCAGTCCTTTAATAATTGGACAGTGATTGTTCTGAAGGTGATTTACGGTCTGTCCTTTAATAATTGGACAGTGATTGTTCTGTAGGTGATTTACGGTCAGTCCTTTAATAATTGGATAGTGATTGTTCTGTAGGTGATTTATGGTCAGTCCTTTAATAATTGGACGGTGATTGTTCTGTAGGTGATTTACGGTCAGTCCTTTAATAATTGGACAGTGATTGTTCTGCAGGTGATTTACTGTCAGTCCTTTAATAATTGGACAGTGATTGTTCTGTAGGTGATTTACGGTCAGTCCTTTAATAATTGGATAGTAATTGTTCTGTAGGTGATTTACGGTCAGTCCTTTAATAATTGGATAGTGATTGTTCTGTAGGTGATTTATGGTCAGTCCTTTAATAATTGGACAGTGATTGTTCTGTAGGTGATTTACGGTCAGTCCTTTAATAATTGGACAGTGATTGTTCTGTAGGTGATTTACGGTCAGTCCTTTAATAATTGGATAGTAATTGTTCTGTAGGTGATTTACGGTCAGTCCTTTAATAATTGGATAGTGATTGTTCTGTAGGTGATTTATGGTCAGTCCTTTAATAATTGGACGGTGATTGTTCTGTAGGTGATTTACGGTCAGTCCTTTAATAATTGGACAGTGATTGTTCTGTCGGTGATTTACGGTCATTTCTTTAATAATTGGACATTGATTGTTCTGTAGGTGATTTACGGTCAGTCCTTTAATAATTGGATAGTGATTATTCTGTAGGTGATTTACGGTCAGTCCTTTAATAATTGAACAGTGATTGTTCTGTAGGTGATTTACGGTCAGTCCTTTAATAATTGGACAGTGATTGTTCTGTCGGTGATTTACGGTCAGTCCTTTAATAATTGGACAGTGATTGTTCTGTAGGTGATTTACAGTCAGTCCTTTAATAATTGGACAGTGATTGTTCTGTCGGTGATTTACGGTCAGTCCTTTAATAATTGGACAGTGATTGTTCTGTAGGTGATTTACAGTCAGTCCTTTAATAATTGGACAGTGATTGTTCTGTCGGTGATTTACGGTCAGTCCTTTAATAATTGGACAGTGATTGTTCTGTAGGTGATTTACAGTCAGTCCTTTAATAATTGGACAGTGATTGTTCTGTAGGTGATTTACGGTCAGTCCTTTAATAATTGGACAGTGATTGTTCTGTAGGTGATTTATGGTCAGTCCTTTAATAATTGGATAGTAATTGTTCTGTAGGTGATTTACGGTCAGTCCTTTAATAATTGGATAGTGATTGTTCTGTAGGTGATTTACGGTCAGTCCTTTAATAATTGGATAGTGATTGTTCTGTAGGTGATTTACGGTCAGTCCTTTAATAATTGGATAGTGATTGTTCTGTAGGTGATTTACGGTCAGTCCTTTAATAATTGGATAGTGATTGTTCTGTAGGTGATTTACGGTCAGTCCTTTAATAATTGGACAGTGATTGTTCTGTAGGTGATTTACGGTCAGTCCTTTAATAATTGGACAGTGATTGTTCTGTAGGTGATTTACGGTCAGTCCTTTAATAATTGGATAGTGATTGTTCTGTAGGTGATTTACGGTCATTCCTTTAATAATTGGATAGTGATTGTTCTGTAGGTGATTTACGGTCAGTCCTTTAATAATTGGATAGTGATTGTTCTGTAGGTGATTTACGGTCAGTCCTTTAATAATTGGACAGTGATTGTTCTGTAGGTGATTTACGGTCAGTCCTTTAATAATTGGACAGTGTTTGTTCTGTAGGTGATTTACGGTCAGTCCTTTAATAATTGGACAGTGATTGTTCTGTAGGTGATTTACGGTCAGTCCTTTAATAATTGGACAGTGATTGTTCTGTAGGTGATTTACGGTCAGTCCTTTAATAATTGGACAGTGATTGTTCTGTAGGTGATTTACGGTCAGTCCTTTAATAATTGGACAGTGATTGTTCTGTAGGTGATTTACGGTCAGTCCTTTAATAATTGGACAGTGATTGTTCTGTAGGTGATTTATGGTCAGTCCTTTAATAATTGGATAGTAATTGTTCTGTAGGTGATTTACGGTCAGTCCTTTAATAATTGGACAGTGATTGTTCTGTCGGTGATTTATGGTCAGTCCTTTAATAATTGGACAGTGATTGTTCTGTAGGTGATTTACGGTCAGTCCTTTAATAATTGGACAGTGATTGTTCTGTAGGTGATTTACGGTCAGTCCTTTAATAAATGGATAGTGATTGTTCTGTAGGTGATTTACGGTCAGTCTTTTAATAATTGGATAGTGATTGTTCTGTAGGTGATTTACGGTCAGTCCTTTAATAATTGGATAGTGATTGTTCTGTAGGTGATTTACGGTCAGTCCTTTAATAATTGGATAGTGATTGTTCTGTAGGTGATTTACGGTCAGTCCTTTAATAATTGGACAGTGATTGTTCTGTAGGTGATTTACGGTCAGTCCTTTAATAATTGGACAGTGTTTGTTCTGTAGGTGATTTACGGTCAGTCCTTTAATAATTGGACAGTGATTGTTCTGTAGGTGATTTACGGTCAGTCCTTTAATAATTGGACAGTGATTGTTCTGTAGGTGATTTACGGTCAGTCCTTTAATAATTGGACAGTGATTGTTCTGTAGGTGATTTACGGTCAGTCCTTTAATAATTGGACAGTGATTGTTCTGTAGGTGATTTACGGTCAGTCCTTTAATAATTGGACAGTGATTGTTCTGTAGGTGATTTATGGTCAGTCCTTTAATAATTGGATAGTAATTGTTCTGTAGGTGATTTACGGTCAGTCCTTTAATAATTGGACAGTGATTGTTCTGTCGGTGATTTATGGTCAGTCCTTTAATAATTGGACAGTGATTGTTCTGTAGGTGATTTACGGTCAGTCCTTTAATAATTGGACAGTGATTGTTCTGTAGGTGATTTACGGTCAGTCCTTTAATAAATGGATAGTGATTGTTCTGTAGGTGATTTATGGTCAGTCCTTTAATAATTGGACAGTGATTGTTCTGTAGGTGATTTACGGTCAGTCCTTTAATAATTGGACAGTGATTGTTCTGTCGGTGATTTATGGTCAGTCCTTTAATAATTGGACAGTGATTGTTCTGTAGGTGATTTACGGTCAGTCCTTTAATAAATGGATAGTGATTGTTCTGTAGGTGATTTACGGTCAGTCCTTTAATAATTGGACAGTGATTGTTCTGTAGGTGATTTACGGTCAGTCCTTTAATAATTGGACAGTGATTGTTCTGTAGGTGATTTACGGTCAGTCCTTTAATAATTGGACAGTGATTGTTCTGTAGGTGATTTACGGTCAGTCCTTTAATAATTGTACAGTGATTGTTCTGTAGGTGATTTACGGTCAGTCCTTTAATAATTGGATAGTGATTGTTCTGTAGGTGATTTACGGTCAGTCCTTTAATAATTGGATAGTGATTGTTCTGTCGGTGATTTACGGTCAGTCCTTTAATAATTGGACAGTGATTGTTCTGTAGGTGATTTACAGTCAGTGCTTTAATAATTGGATAGTGATTGTTCTGTAGGTGATTTACGGTCAGTCCTTTAATAATTGGATAGTGATTGTTCTGTAGGTGATTTACGGTCAGTCCTTTAATAATTGGACAGTGATTGTTCTGTAGGAGATTTACGGTCAGTCCTTTAATAATTGGATAGTGATTGTTCTGTAGGTGATTTACGGTCAGTCCTTTAATAATTGGACAGTGATTGTTCTGTAGGTGATTTACGGTCAGTCCTTTAATAATTGGATAGTGATTGTTCTGTAGGTGATTTACGGTCAGTCCTTTAATAATTGGACAGTGATTGTTCTGTAGGTGATTTACGGTCAGTCCTTTAATAATTGGATAGTGATTGTTCTGTCGGTGATTTACGGTCAGTCCTTTAATAATTGGATAGTGATTGTTCTGTAGGTGATTTACGGTCAGTCCTTTAATAATTGGATAGTGATTGTTCTGTAGGTGATTTACGGTCAGTCCTTTAATAATTGGACAGTGATTGTTCTGTAGGAGATTTACGGTCAGTCCTTTAATAATTGGATAGTGATTGTTCTGTAGGTGATTTACGGTCAGTCCTTTAATAATTGGACAGTGATTGTTCTGTAGGAGATTTACGGTCAGTCCTTTAATAATTGGATAATGATTGTTCTGTAGGTGATTTACGGTCAGTCCTTTAATAATTGGACAGTGATTGTTCTGTAGGTGATTTACGGTCAGTCCTTTAATAATTGGATAGTGATTGTTCTGTAGGTGATTTACGGTCAGTCCTTTAATAATTGGACAGTGATTGTTCTGTAGGAGATTTACGGTCAGTCCTTTAATAATTGGACAGTGATTGTTCTGTAGGTGATTTACGGTCAGTCCTTTAATAATTGGACAGTGATTGTTCTGTAGGAGATTTACGGTCAGTCCTTTAATAATTGGATAATGATTGTTCTGTAGGTGATTTACGGTCAGTCCTTTAATAATTGGACAGTGATTGTTCTGTCGGTGATTTACGGTCAGTCCTTTAATAATTGGATAGTGATTGTTCTGTAGGAGATTTACGGTCAGTCCTTTAATAATTGGATAATGATTGTTCTGTAGGTGATTTACGGTCAGTCCTTTAATAATTGGATAGTGATTGTTCTGTAGGTGATTTACGGTCAGTCCTTTAATAATTGGACAGTGATTGTTCTGTAGGTGATTTACGGTCAGTCCTTTAATAATTGGATAATGATTGTTCTGTAGGTGATTTACGGTCAGTCCTTTAATAATTGGACAGTGATTGTTCTGTAGGAGATTTACGGTCAGTCCTTTAATAATTGGATAATGATTGTTCTGTAGGTGATTTACGGTCAGTCCTTTAATAATTGGATAGTGATTGTTCTGTAGGTGATTTACGGTCAGTCCTTTAATAATTGGATAGTGATTGTTCTGTAGGTGATTTACGGTCAGTCCTTTAATAATTGGATAGTGATTGTTCTGTAGGTGATTTACGGTCAGTCCTTTAATAATTGGACAGTGATTGTTCTGTAGGTGATTTACGGTCAGTCCTTTAATAATTGGACAGTGAATGTTCTGTAGGAGATTTACGGTCAGTCCTTTAATAATTGGATAATGATTGTTCTGTAGGTGATTTACGGTCAGTCCTTTAATAATTGGACAGTGATTGTTCTGTAGGTGATTTACGGTCAGTCCTTTAATAATTGGACAGTGATTGTTCTGTAGGAGATTTACGGTCAGTCCTTTAATAATTGGATAATGATTGTTCTGTAGGTGATTTACGGTCAGTCCTTTAATAATTGGACAGTGATTGTTCTGTAGGTGATTTACGGTCAGTCCTTTAATAATTGGACAGTGATTGTTCTGTAGGTGATTTACGGTCAGTCCTTTAATAATTGGATAGTGATTGTTCTGTAGGTGATTTACGGTCAGTCCTTTAATAATTGGACAGTGATTGTTCTGTAGGAGATTTACGGTCAGTCCTTTAATAATTGGATAGTGATTGTTCTGTAGGTGATTTACGGTCAGTCCTTTAATAATTGGATAGTGATTGTTCTGTAGGTGATTTACGGTCAGTCCTTTAATAATTGGATAGTGATTGTTCTGTAGGTGATTTACGGTCAGTCCTTTAATAATTGGATAGTGATTGTTCTGTAGGTGATTTACGGTCAGTCCTTTAATAATTGGACAGTGATTGTTCTGTAGGTGATTTACGGTCAGTCCTTTAATAATTGGACAGTGAATGTTCTGTAGGTGATTTACGGTCAGTCCTTTAATAATTGGACAGTTATTGTTCTGTAGGTGATTTACGGTCAGTCCTTTAATAATTGGACAGTGATTGTTCTGTAGGTGATTTACGGTCAGTCTTTTAATAATTGACAGTGATTGTTCTGTCGGTGATTTACGGTCAGTCCTTTAATAATTGGACAGTGATTGTTCTGTAGGTGATTTACGGTCAGTCCTTTAATAATAGGACAGTGATTGTTCTGTAGGTGATTTACGGTCAGTCCTTTAATAATTGGACAGTGATTGTTCTGTAGGTGATTTACGGTCAGTCCTTTAATAATTGGACAGTTATTGTTCTGTAGGTGATTTACGGTCAGTCCTTTAATAATTGGACAGTGATTGTTCTGTAGGTGATTTACGGTCAGTCTTTTAATAATTGACAGTGATTGTTCTGTCGGTGATTTACGGTCAGTCCTTTAATAATTGGACAGTGATTGTTCTGTAGGTGATTTACGGTCAGTCCTTTAATAATAGGACAGTGATTGTTCTGTAGGTGATTTACGGTCAGTCCTTTAATAATAGGACAGTGATTGTTCTGTTGGTGATTTACGGTCAGTCCTTTAATAATTGACAGTGATTGTTCTGTCGGTGATTTACGGTCAGTCCTTTAATAATTGGACAGTGATTGTTCTGTAGGTGATTTACGGTCAGTCCTTTAATAATAGGACAGTGATTGTTCTGTAGGTGATTTACGGTCAGTCCTTTAATAATTGGACAGTGATTGTTCTGTAGGTGATTTACGGTCAGTCCTTTAATAATTGGATAGTGATTGTTCTGTAGGTGTTTTACGGTCAGTCCTTTAATAATTGGATAGTGATTGTTCTGTAGGTGATTTACGGTCAGTCCTTTAATAATTGGACAGTGATTGTTCTGTAGGTGATTTACGGTCAGTCCTTTAATAATTGGACAGTGATTGTTCTGTAGGTGATTTACAGTCAGTCCTTTAATAATTGGATAGTAATTGTTCTGTAGGTGATTTACTGTCAGTCCTTTAATAATTGGACATTGATTGTTCTGGAGGTGATTTACGGTCAGTCCTTTAATAATTGGACAGTGATTGTTCTGTAGGTGATTTACGGTCAGTCCTTTAATAATTGGATAGTGATTGTTCTGTAGGTGATTTACGGTCAGTCCTTTAATAATTGGATAGTGATTGTTCTGTAGGTGATTTACGGTCAGTCCTTTAATAATTGGACAGTGATTGTTCTGTAGGTGATTTACGGTCAGTCCTTTAATAATTGGACAGTGAATGTTCTGTAGGTGATTTACGGTCAGTCCTTTAATAATTGGACAGTTATTGTTCTGTAGGTGATTTACGGTCAGTCCTTTAATAATAGGACAGTGATTGTTCTGTAGGTGATTTACGGTCAGTCCTTTAATAATTGGACAGTGATTGTTCTGTAGGTGATTTACGGTCAGTCCTTTAATAATTGGACAGTGATTGTTCTGTAGGTGATTTACGGTCAGTCCTTTAATAATTGGACAGTGATTGTTCTGTAGGTGATTTACGGTCAGTCCTTTAATAATTGGATAGTGATTGTTCTGTCGGTGATTTACGGTCAGTCCTTTAATAATTGGACAGTGATTGTTCTGTAGGTGATTTACGGTCAGTCCTTTAATAATTGGACAGTGATTGTTCTGTAGGTGATTTACGGTCAGTCCTTTAATAATAGGACAGTGATTGTTCTGTAGGTGATTTACGGTCAGTCCTTTAATAATTGGACAGTGATTGTTCTGTAGGTGATTTACGGTCAGTCCTTTAATAATTGGACAGTGATTGTTCTGTAGGTGATTTACGGTCAGTCCTTTAATAATAGGACAGTGATTGTTCTGTAGGTGATTTACGGTCAGTCCTTTAATAATTGGACAGTGATTGTTCTGTAGGTGATTTACGGTCAGTCCTTTAATAATTGGACAGTGATTGTTCTGTAGGTGATTTACGGTCAGTCCTTTAATAATAGGACAGTGATTGTTCTGTAGGTGATTTACGGTCAGTCCTTTAATAATTGGACAGTGATTGTTCTGTAGGTGATTTACGGTCAGTCCTTTAATAATTGGACAGTGATTGTTCTGTAGGTGATTTACGGTCAGTCCTTTAATAATTGGACAGTGATTGTTCTGTAGGTGATTTACGGTCAGTCCTTTAATAATTGGACAGTGATTGTTCTGTAGGTGATTTACGGTCAGTCCTTTAATAATTGGATAGTGATTGTTCTGTAGGTGATTTACGTTCAGTCCTTTAATAATTGGACAGTGATTGTTCAGTAGGTGATTTACGGTCAGTCCTTTAATAATTGGACAGTGATTGTTCTGTAGGTGATTTACGGTCAGTCCTTTAATAATTGGACAGTGATTGTTCTGTAGGTGATTTACGGTCAGTCCTTTAATAATTGGATAGTGATTGTTCTGTAGGTGATTTACGGTCAGTCCTTTAATAATTGGACAGTGATTGTTCTGTAGGTGATTTACGGTCAGTCCTTTAATAATTGGATAGTGATTGTTCTGTAGGTGATTTACGGTCAGTCCTTTAATAATTGGATAGTGATTGTTCTGTAGGTGATTTACGGTCAGTCCTTTAATAATTGGACAGTGATTGTTCTGTAGGTGATTTACGGTCAGTCCTTTAATAATTGGATAGTGATTGTTCTGTAGGTGATTTACGGTCAGTCCTTTAATAATTGGACAGTGATTGTTCTGTAGGTGATTTATGGTCAGTCCTTTAATAATTGGACAGTGATTGTTCTGTAGGTGATTTACGGTCAGTCCTTTAATAATTGGATAGTGATTGTTCTGTAGGTGATTTACGGTCAGTCCTTCAATAATAGGACAGTGATTGTTCTGTAGGTGATTTACGGTCAGTCCTTTAATAATTGGATAGTGATTGTTCTGTAGGTGATTTACGGTCAGTCCTTTAATAATTGGATAGTGATTGTTCTGTAGGTGATTTACGGTCAGTCCTTTAATAATTGGACAGTGATTGTTCTGTAGGTGATTTATGGTCAGTCCTTTAATAATTGGACAGTGATTGTTCTGTAGGTGATTTACGGTCAGTCCTTTAATAATTGGATAGTGATTGTTCTGTAGGTGATTTACGGTCAGTCCTTTAATAATTGGATAGTGATTGTTCTGTAGGTGATTTACGGTCAGTCCTTTAATAATTGGACAGTGATTGTTCTGTAGGTGATTTATGGTCAGTCCTTTAATAATTGGACAGTGATTGTTCTGTAGGTGATTTACGGTCAGTCCTTTAATAATTGGATAGTGATTGTTCTGTAGGTGATTTACGGTCAGTCCTTCAATAATAGGACAGTGATTGTTCTGGAGGAGATTTACGGTCAGTCCTTTAATAATTGGATAGTGATTGTTCTGTAGGTGATTTATGGTCAGTCCTTTAATAATTGGACAGTGATTGTTCTGTAGGTGATTTACGGTTAGCCTTTAATGATTGGACAGTGATTGTTCTATAGGTGATTTACGGTCAGTCCTTTAATAATTGGACAGTGATTGTTCTGTAGGTGATTTACGGTCAGTCCTTTAATAATTGGACAGTGATTGTTCTGTAGGTGATTTACGGTCAGTCCTTTAATAATTGGACAGTGATTGTTCTGTAGGTGATTTACGGTCAGTCCTTTAATAATTGGACAGTGATTGTTCTGTAGGTGATTTACGGTCAGTCCTTTAATAATTGGATAGTGATTGTTCTGTAGGTGATTTATGGTCAGTCCTTTAATAATTGGACAGTGATTGTTCTGTAGGTGATTTACGGTCAGTCCTTTAATAATTGGACAGTGATTGTTCTGTAGGTGATTTACGGTCAGTCCTTTAATAATTGGACAGTGATTGTTCTGTAGGTGATTTACGGTCAGTCCTTTAATAATTGGACAGTGATTGTTCTGTAGGTGATTTACGGTCAGTCCTTTAATAATTGGATAGTGATTGTTCTGTAGGTGATTTATGGTCAGTCCTTTAATAATTGGACAGTGATTGTTCTGTAGGTGATTTACGGTCAGTCCTTTAATAATTGGACAGTGATTGTTCTGTAGGTGATTTACGGTCAGTCCTTTAATAATTGGACAGTGATTGTTCTGTAGGTGATTTACGGTCAGTCCTTTAATAATTGGACAGTGATTGTTCTGTAGGTGATTTACGGTCAGTCCTTTAATAATTGGACAGTGATTGTTCTGTAGGTGATTTACGGTCAGTCCTTTAATAATTGGACAGTGATTGTTCTGTAGGTGATTTACGGTCAGTCCTTTAATAATTGGATAGTGATTGTTCTGCAGGTGATTTACGGTCAGTCCTTTAATAATTGGACAGTGATTGTTCTGTAGGTGATTTACGGTCAGTCCTTTAATAATTGGACAGTGATTGTTCTGTCGGTGATTTACGGTCAGTCCTTTAATAATTGGATAGT
Source organism: Heterodontus francisci (assembly GCF_036365525.1). Lineage (NCBI taxonomy): Eukaryota > Metazoa > Chordata > Chondrichthyes > Heterodontiformes > Heterodontidae > Heterodontus > Heterodontus francisci. Next base: position 100,960 of record NW_027141849.1, read on the forward strand.
GATTGTTCTGTAGGTGATTTACGGTCAGTCCTTCAATAATAGGACAGTGATTGTTCTGTAGGTGATTTACGGTCAGTCCTTTAATAATTGGACAGTGATTGTTCAGTAGGTGATTTACGGTCAGTCCTTTAATAATTGGATAGTGATTGTTCTGTAGGTGATTTACGGTCAGTCCTTTAATAATTGGATAGTGATTGTTCTGTAGGTGATTTACGGTCAGTCCTTTAATAATTGGACAGTGATTGTTCTGTCGGTGATTTACGGTCTGTCCTTTAATAATTGGACAGTGATTGTTCTGTAGGTGATTTACGGTCAGTCCTTTAATAATTGGACAGTGATTGTTCTGTAGGTGATTTACGGTCAGTCCTTTAATAATTGGATAGTGATTGTTCTGTAGGTGATTTACGGTCAGTCCTTTAATAATTGGACAGTGATTGTTCTGGAGGTGATTTATGGTCAGTCCTTTAATAATTGGATAGTGATTGTTCTGTAGGTGATTTACGGTCAGTCCTTTAATAATTGGATAGTGATTGTTCTGTAGGTGTTTTACGGTCAGTCCTTTAATAATTGGATAGTGATTGTTCTGTAGGTGATTTACGGTCAGTCCTTTAATAATTGGATAGTGATTGTTCTGTAGGTGATTTACGGTCAGTCCTTTAATAATTGGATAGTGATTGTTCTGTAGGTGTTTTACGGTCAGTCCTTTAATAATTGGACAGTGATTGTTCTGTAGGTGATTTACTGTCAGTCCTTTAATAATTGGATAGTGATTGTTCTGTAGGTGATTTACGTTCAGTCCTTTAATAATTGGATAGTGATTGTTCTGTAGGTGATTTACGGTCAGTCCTTTAATAATTGGATAGTGATTGTTCTGTAGGTGATTTACGGTCAGTCCTTTAATAATTGGATAGTGATTGTTCTGTAGGTGTTTTACGGTCAGTCCTTTAATAATTGGACAGTGATTGTTCTGTAGGTGATTTACTGTCAGTCCTTTAATAATTGGATAGTGATTGTTCTGTAGGTGATTTACGTTCAGTCCTTTAATAATTCGACAGTGATTGTTCTGTAGGTGATTTACGGTCAGTCCTTTAATAATTGGATAGTGATTGTTCAGTAGGTGATTTACGGTCAGTCCTTTAATAATTGGACAGTGATTGTTCTGTAGGTGATTTACGGTCAGTCCTTTAATAATTGGATAGTGATTGTTCAGTAGGTGATTTACGGTCAGTCCTTTAATAATTGGATAGTGATTGTTCTGTAGGTGATTTACGGTCAGTCCTTTAATAATTGTACAGTGATTGTTCTGTAGGTGATTTACAGTCAGTCCTTTAATAATTGGATAGTGATTGTTCTGTAGGTGATTTACAGTCAGTCCTTTAATAATTGGACAGTGATTGTTCTGTAGGTGATTTACAGTCAGTCCTTTAATAATTGTACAGTGATTGTTCTGTAGGAGATTTACGGTCAGTCCTTTAATAATTGGATAGTGATTGTTCAGTAGGTGATTTACGGTCAGTCCTTTAATAATTGGACAGTGATTGTTCTGTAGGTGATTTACAGTCAGTCCTTTAATAATTGGATAGTGATTGTTCAGTAGGTGATTTACGGTCAGTCCTTTAATAATTGGACAGTGATTGTTCTGTAGGTGATTTACAGTCAGTCCTTTAATAATTGGATAGTGATTGTTCAGTAGGTGATTTACGGTCAGTCCTTTAATAATTGGACAGTGATTGTTCTGTAGGTGATTTACGGTCAGTCCTTTAATAATTGGATAGTGATTGTTCAGTAGGTGATTTACGGTCAGTCCTTTAATAATTGGATAGTGATTGTTCTGTAGGTGATTTACGGTCAGTCCTTTAATAATTGGACAGTGATTGTTCTGTAGGTGATTTACGGTCAGTCCTTTAATAATTGGACAGTGATTGTTCTGTAGGTGATTTACGGTCAGTCCTTTAATAATTGGATAGTGATTGTTCTGTAGGTGATTTACGGTCAGTCCTTTAATAATTGGATAGTGATTGTTCAGTAGGTGATTTACGGTCAGTCCTTTAATAATTGGATAGTGATTGTTCTGTAGGTGATTTACGGTCAGTCCTTTAATAATTGGACAGTGATTGTTCTGTAGGTGATTTACGGTCAGTCCTTTAATAATTGGACAGTGATTGTTCTGTAGGTGATTTACGGTCAGTCCTTTAATAATTGGATAGTGATTGTTCTGTAGGTGATTTACGGTCAGTCCTTTAATAATTGGACAGTGATTGTTCTGTCGGTGATTTACGGTCAGTCCTTTAATAATTGGACAGTGATTGTTCTGTAGGTGATTTACGGTCAGTCCTTTAATAATTGGACAGTGATTGTTCTGTAGGTGATTTACGGTCAGTCCTTTAATAATTGGACAGTGATTGTTCTGTAGGTGATTTACGGTCAGTCCTTTAATAATTGGACAGTGATTGTTCTGTAGGTGATTTACGGTCAGTCCTTTAATAATTGGACAGTGATTGTTCTGTAGGTGATTTACGGTCAGTCCTTTAATAATTGGATAGTGATTGTTCTGTAGGTGATTTACGGTCAGTCCTTTAATAATTGGATAGTGATTGTTCTGTAGGTGATTTACGGTCAGTCCTTTAATAATTGGATAGTGATTGTTCTGTAGGTGATTTACGGTCAGTCCTTTAATAATTGGATAGTGATTGTTCTGTAGGTGATTTACTGTCAGTCCTTTAATAATAGGATAGTGATTGTTCTGTAGGTGATTTACGGTCAGTCCTTTAATAATTGAACAGTGATTGTTCTGTAGGTGATTTACGGTCAGTCCTTTAATAATTGGACAGTGATTGTTCTGTAGGTGATTTACGGTCAGTCCTTTAATAATTGGACAGTGATTGTTCTGTAGGTGATTTACGGTCAGTCCTTTAATAATTGGACAGTGATTGTTCTGTAGGTGATTTACGGTCAGTCCTTTAATAATTGGATAGTGATTGTTCTGTAGGTGATTTACGGTCAGTCCTTTAATAATTGGATAGTGATTGTTCTGTAGGTGATTTACGGTCAGTCCTTTAATAATTGGATAGTGATTGTTCTGTAGGTGATTTACTGTCAGTCCTTTAATAATAGGATAGTGATTGTTCTGTAGGTGATTTACTGTCAGTCCTTTAATAATTGGACAGTGATTGTTCTGTAGGTGATTTACGGTCAGTCCTTTAATAATTGGACAGTGATTGTTCTGTCGGTGATTTACGGTCAGTCCTTTAATAATTGGACAGTGATTGTTCTGTAGGTGATTTACGGTCAGTCCTTTAATAATAGGACAGTGATTGTTCTGTAGGTGATTTACGGTCAGTCCTTTAATAATTGGACAGTGATTGTTCTGTCGGTGATTTACGGTCAGTCCTTTAATAATTGGATAGTGATTGTTCTGTCGGTGATTTACGGTCAGTCCTTTAATAATTGGACAGTGATTGTTCTGTAGGTGATTTACGGTCAGTCCTTTAATAATTGGACAGTGATTGTTCTGTAGGTGATTTACGGTCAGTCCTTTAATAATTGGATAGTGATTGTTCTGTAGGTGATTTACGGTCAGTCCTTTAATAATAGGATAGTGATTGTTCTGTAGGTGATTTACGGTCAGTCCTTTAATAATTGGACAGTGATTGTTCTGTAGGTGATTTACGGTCAGTCCTTTAATAATTGGACAGTGATTGTTCTGTAGGTGATTTATGGTCAGTCCTTTAATAATTGGACAGTGATTGTTCTGTAGGTGATTTACGGTCAGTCCTTTAATAATTGGACAGTGATTGTTCTGTAGGTGATTTACGGTCAGTCCTTTAATAATTGGATAGTGATTGTTCTGTAGGTGATTTACGGTCAGTCCTTTAATAATTGGACAGTGATTGTTCTGCAGGTGATTTACGTTCAGTCCTTTAATAATTGAACAGTGATTGTTCTGTAGGTGATTTACGGTCAGTCCTTTAATAATTGGACAGTGATTGTTCTGTAGGTGATTTACGGTCAGTCCTTTAATAATTGGACAGTGATTGTTCTGTAGGTGATTTACGGTCAGTCCTTTAATAATTGGACAGTGATTGTTCTGTAGGTGATTTACGGTCAGTCCTTTAATAATTGGACAGTGATTGTTCTGTAGGTGATTTACGGTCAGTCCTTTAATAATTGGATAGTGATTGTTCTGTAGGTGTTTTACGGTCAGTCCTTTAATAATTGGACAGTGATTGTTCTGTAGGTGATTTACGGTCAGTCCTTTAATAATTGGACAGTGATTGTTCTGTAGGTGATTTACGGTCAGTCCTTTAATAATTGGATAGTGATTGTTCTGTAGGTGTTTTACGGTCAGTCCTTTAATAATTGGATAGTGATTGTTCTGTAGGTGATTTACGGTCAGTCCTTTAATAATTGGACAGTGATTGTTCTGTAGGTGATTTATGGTCAGTCCTTTAATAATTGGACAGTGATTGTTCTGTAGGTGATTTACGGTCAGTCCTTTAATAATTGGACAGTGATTGTTCTGTAGGTGATTTACGGTCAGTCCTTTAATAATCGGACAGTGATTGTTCTGTAGGTGATTTACGGTCAGTCCTTTAATAATTGGACAGTGATTGTTCTGTAGGTGATTTACGGTCAGTCCTTTAATAATTGGATAGTGATTGTTCTGTAGGTGTTTTACGGTCAGTCCTTTAATAATTGGACAGTGATTGTTCTGTAGGTGATTTACGGTCAGTCCTTTAATAATTGGACAGTGATTGTTCTGTAGGTGATTTACGGTCAGTCCTTTAATAATTGGATAGTGATTGTTCTGTAGGTGTTTTACGGTCAGTCCTTTAATAATTGGATAGTGATTGTTCTGTAGGTGATTTACGGTCAGTCCTTTAATAATTGGACAGTGATTGTTCTGTAGGTGATTTATGGTCAGTCCTTTAATAATTGGATAGTGATTGTTCTGTAGGTGATTTACGGTCAGTCCTTTAATAATTGGACAGTGATTGTTCTGTAGGTGATTTACGGTCAGTCCTTTAATAATTGGATAGTGATTGTTCTGTAGGTGATTTACGGTCAGTCCTTTAATAATTGGATAGTGATTGTTCTGCAGGTGATTTACGTTCAGTCCTTTAATAATTGAACAGTGATTGTTCTGTAGGTGATTTACGGTCAGTCCTTTAATAATTGGACAGTGATTGTTCTGTAGGTGATTTACGGTCAGTCCTTTAATAATTGGATAGTGATTGTTCTGTAGGTGATTTACGGTCAGTCCTTTAATAATTGGACAGTGATTGTTCTGTAGGTGATTTACGGTCAGTCCTTTAATAATTGGACAGTGATTGTTCTGTAGGTGATTTACAGTCAGTCCTTTAATAATTGGACAGTGATTGTTCTGTAGGTGATTTACGGTCAGTCCTTTAATAATTGGATAGTGATTGTTCTGTAGGTGATTTACGGTCAGTCCTTTAATAATTGGACAGTGATTGTTCTGTAGGTGATTTATGGTCAGTCCTTTAATAATTGGACAGTGATTGTTCTGTAGGTGATTTACGGTCAGACCTTTAATAATTGGACAGTGATTGTTCTGTAGGTGTTTTACGGTCAGTCCTTTAATAATTGGATAGTGATTGTTCTGTAGGTGATTTACGGTCAGTCCTTTAATAATTGGACAGTGATTGTTCTGTAGGTGATTTACTGTCAGTCCTTTAATAATTGGATAGTGATTGTTCTGTAGGTGATTTACGGTCAGTCCTTTAATAATTGGACAGTGATTGTTCTGTAGGTGATTTACGGTCAGTCCTTTAATAATTGGATAGTGATTGTTCAGTAGGTGATTTACGGTCAGTCCTTTAATAATAGGACAGTGATTGTTCTGTAGGTGATTTACGGTCAGTCCTTTAATAATTGGACAGTGATTGTTCTGTAGGTGATTTATGGTCAGTCCTTTAATAATTGGACAGTGATTGTTCTGTAGGTGATTTATGGTCAGTCCTTTAATAATTGGACAGTGATTGTTCTGTAGGTGATTTACGGTCAGTCCTTTAATAATTGGACAGTGATTGTTCTGTAGGTGATTTATGGTCAGTCCTTTAATAATTGGACAGTGATTGTTCTGTAGGTGATTTACGGTCAGTCCTTTAATAATTGGATAGTGATTGTTCTGTAGGTGATTTACGGTCAGTCCTTTAATAATTGGATAGTGATTGTTCTGCAGGTGATTTACGTTCAGTCCTTTAATAATTGAACAGTGATTGTTCTGTAGGTGATTTACGGTCAGTCCTTTAATAATTGGACAGTGATTGTTCTGTAGGTGATTTACGGTCAGTCCTTTAATAATTGGACAGTGATTGTTCTGTAGGTGATTTACGGTCAGTCCTTTAATAATTGGACAGTGATTGTTCTGCAGGTGATTTACGTTCAGTCCTTTAATAATTGGACAGTGATTGTTCTGTAGGTGATTTACGGTCAGTCCTTTAATAATTGGACAGTGATTGTTCTGTAGGTGATTTACGGTCAGTCCTTTAATAATTGGATAGTGATTGTTCTGTAGGTGATTTACGGTCAGTCCTTTAATAATTGGACAGTGATTGTTCTGTAGGTGATTTACGGTCAGTCCTTTAATAATTGGATAGTGATTGTTCTGTAGGTGATTTACGGTCAGTCCTTTAATAATTGGACAGTGATTGTTCTGTAGGTGATTTATGGTCATTCCTTTAATAATTGGATAGTGATTGTTCTGTAGGTGATTTACGGTCAGTCCTTTAATAATTGGACAGTGATTGTTCTGTAGGTGATTTACGGTCAGTCCTTTAATAATTGGACAGTGATTGTTCTGTAGGTGATTTACAGTCAGTCCTTTAATAATTGGACAGTGATTGTTCTGTAGGTGATTTACGGTCATTCCTTTAATAATTGGATAGTGATTGTTCTGTAGGTGATTTACGGTCAGTCCTTTAATAATTGGACAGTGATTGTTCTGTAGGTGATTTACGGTCAGTCCTTTAATAATTGGACAGTGATTGTTCTGTAGGTGATTTACGGTCAGTCCTTTAATAATTGGACAGTGATTGTTCTGTAGGTGATTTATGGTCATTCCTTTAATAATTGGATAGTGATTGTTCTGTAGGTGATTTACGGTCAGTCCTTTAATAATTGGACAGTGATTGTTCTGTAGGTGATTTATGGTCATTCCTTTAATAATTGGATAGTGATTGTTCTGTAGGTGATTTACGGTCAGTCCTTTAATAATTGGACAGTGATTGTTCTGTAGGTGATTTACGGTCAGTCCTTTAATAATTGGACAGTGATTGTTCTGTAGGTGATTTACGGTCAGTCCTTTAATAATTGGACAGTGATTGTTCTGTAGGTGATTTACGGTCAATCCTTTAATAATTGTACAGTGATTGTTCTGTAGGTGATTTACGGTCAGTCCTTTAATAATTGGATAGTGATTGTTCTGTAGGTGATTTACGGTCAGGCCTTTAATAATTGGACAGTGATTGTTCTGTAGGTGATTTACGGTCAGTCCTTTAATAATTGGACAGTGATTGTTCTGTAGGTGATTTACGGTCAGTCCTTTAATAATTGGATAGTGATTGTTCTGTAGGTGATTTACGGTCAGTCCTTTAATAATTGGACAGTGATTGTTCTGTCGGTGATTTACGGTCAGTCCTTTAATAATTGGACAGTGATTGTTCTGTAGGTGATTTACGGTCAGTCCTTTAATAATTGGACAGTGATTGTTCTGTCGGTGATTTACGGTCAGTCCTTTAATAATTGGACAGTGATTGTTCTGTAGGTGATTTACGGTCAGTCCTTTAATAATTGGATAGTGATTGTTCTGTAGGTGATTTACGGTCAGTCCTTTAATAATAGGACAGTGATTGTTCTGTAGGTGATTTACGGTCAGTCCTTTAATAATTGGACAGTGATTGTTCTGTAGGTGATTTACGGTCAGTCCTTTAATAATTGGACAGTGATTGTTCTGTAGGTGATTTATGGTCAGTCCTTTAATAATTGGATAGTGATTGTTCTGTAGGTGATTTACGGTCAGTCCTTTAATAATTGGATAGTGATTGTTCTGTAGGTGATTTACGGTCAGACCTTTAATAATTGGACAGTTATTGTTCTGTAGGTGATTTCCGGTCAGTCCTTTAATAATTGGACAGTGATTGTTCTGTCGGTGATTTACGGTCAGTCCTTTAATAATTGGACAGTGATTGTTCTGTAGGTGATTTACGGTCAGTCCTTTAATAATTGGATAGTGATTGTTCTGTAGGTGATTTACGGTCAGTCCTTTAATAATAGGACAGTGATTGTTCTGTAGGTGATTTACGGTCAGTCCTTTAATAATTGGACAGTGATTGTTCTGTAGGTGATTTACTGTCAGTCCTTTAATAATTGGATAGTGATTGTTCTGTAGGTGATTTACGGTCAGTCCTTTAATAATTGGACAGTGATTGTTCTGTAGGTGATTTACGGTCAGTCCTTTAATAATTGGATAGTGATTGTTCTGTAGGTGATTTACGGTCAGTCCTTTAATAATAGGACAGTGATTGTTCTGTAGGTGATTTACGGTCAGTCCTTTAATAATAGGACAGTGATTGTTCTGTAGGTGATTTACAGTCAGTCCTTTAATAATTGGACAGTGATTGTTCTGTAGGTGATTTACGGTCAGTCCTTTAATAATTGGACAGTGATTGTTCTGTAGGTGATTTACGGTCAGTCCTTTAATAATTGGACAGTGATTGTTCTGTAGGTGATTTACGGTCAGTCCTTTAATAATTGGACAGTGATTGTTCTGTAGGTGATTTATGGTCAGTCCTTTAATAATTGGACAGTGATTGTTCTGTAGGTGATTTACGGTCAGTCCTTTAATAATTGGATAGTGATTGTTCTGTTGGTGATTTACGGTCAGTCCTTTAATAATTGGACAGTGATTGTTCTGTAGGTGATTTACGGTCAGTCCTTTAATAATTGGACAGTGATTGTTCTGTAGGTGATTTACTGTCAGTCCTTTAATAATTGGATAGTGATTGTTCTGTAGGTGATTTACGGTCAGTCCTTTAATAATTGGACGGTGATTGTTCTGTAGGTGATTTACGGTCAGTCATTTAATAATTGGATAGTGATTGTTCTGTAGGTGATTTACGGTCAGTCCTTTAATAATAGGACAGTGATTGTTCTGTAGGTGATTTACGGTCAGTCCTTTAATAATAGGACAGTGATTGTTCTGTAGGTGATTTACGGTCAGTCCTTTAATAATTGGATAGTGATTGTTCTGTAGGTGATTTACGGTCAGTCCTTTAATAATAGGACAGTGATTGTTCTGTAGGTGATTTACAGTCAGTCCTTTAATAATTGGATAGTGATTGTTCTGTAGGTGATTTACGGTCAGTCCTTTAATAATAGGACAGTGATTGTTCTGTAGGTGATTTACGGTCAGTCCTTTAATAATTGGACAGTGATTGTTCTGTAGGTGATTTACGGTCAGTCCTTTAATAATTGGACAGTGATTGTTCTGTAGGTGATTTATGGTCAGTCCTTTAATAATTGGACAGTGATTGTTCTGTAGGTGATTTACGGTCAGTCCTTTAATAATTGGACGGTGATTGTTCTGTAGGTGATTTATGGTCAGTCCTTTAATAATTGGACAGTGATTGTTCTGTAGGTGATTTACGGTCAGTCCTTTAATAATTGGACAGTGATTGTTCTGTAGGTGATTTACGGTCAGTCCTTTAATAATTGGATAGTGATTGTTCTGTAGGTGATTTACGGTCAGTCCTTTAATAATTGGATAGTGATTGTTCTGCAGGTGATTTACGTTCAGTCCTTTAATAATTGAACAGTGATTGTTCTGTAGGTGATTTACGGTCAGTCCTTTAATAATTGGACAGTGATTGTTCTGTAGGTGATTTACGGTCAGTCCTTTATTAATTGACAGTGATTGTTCTGCAGGTGATTTACGTTCAGTCCTTTAATAATTGGATAGTGATTGTTCTGTAGGTGATTTACGGTCAGTCCTTTAATAATTGGATAGTGATTGTTCTGTAGGTGATTTACGGTCAGTCCTTTAATAATTGGACAGTGATTGTTCTGTAGGTGATTTACGGTCAGTCCTTTAATAATTGGACAGTGATTGTTCTGTAGGTGATTTACGGTCAGTCCTTTAATAATTGGATAGTGATTGTTCTGTAGGTGATTTACGGTCAGTCCTTTAATAATTGGATAGTGATTGTTCTGTAGGTGATTTACGGTCAGTCCTTTAATAATTGGATAGTGATTGTTCTGTAGGTGATTTACGGTCAGTCCTTTAATAATTGGACAGTGATTGTTCTGTAGGTGATTTACGGTCAGTCCTTTAATAATTGGATAGTGATTGTTCTGTAGGTGATTTACGGTCAGTCCTTTAATAATTGGACAGTGATTGTTCTGTAGGTGATTTACGGTCAGTCCTTTAATAATTGGACAGTGATTGTTCTGTAGGTGATTTATGGTCATTCCTTTAATAATTGGATAGTGATTGTTCTGTAGGTGATTTACGGTCAGTCCTTTAATAATTGGACAGTGATTGTTCTGTAGGTGATTTACGGTCAGTCCTTTAATAATTGGACTGTGATTGTTCTGTAGGTGATTTACGGTCAGTCCTTTAATAATTGGACAGTGATTGTTCTGTAGGTGATTTACGGTCAATCCTTTAATAATTGTACAGTGATTGTTCTGTAGGTGATTTACGGTCAGTCCTTTAATAATTGGATAGTGATTGTTCTGTAGGTGATTTACGGTCAGGCCTTTAATAATTGGACAGTGATTGTTCTGTAGGTGATTTACGGTCAGTCCTTTAATAATTGGACAGTGATTGTTCTGTAGGTGATTTACGGTCAGTCCTTTAATAATTGGACAGTGATTGTTCTGTCGGTGATTTACGGTCAGTCCTTTAATAATTGGACAGTGATTGTTCTGTAGGTGATTTACGGTCAGTCCTTTAATAATTGGATAGTGATTGTTCTGTAGGTGATTTACGGTCAGTCCTTTAATAATAGGACAGTGATTGTTCTGTAGGTGATTTACGGTCAGTCCTTTAATAATTGACAGTGATTGTTCTGTAGGTGATTTACGGTCAGTCCTTTAATAATTGGATAGTGATTGTTCTGTAGGTGATTTACGGTCAGTCCTTTAATAATTGGATAGTGATTGTTCTGTAGGTGATTTACGGTCAGTCCTTTAATAATTGGACAGTGATTGTTCTGTAGGTGATTTACGGTCAGTCCTTTAATAATTGGATAGTGATTGTTCTGTAGGTGATTTACGGTCAGTCCTTTAATAATTGGATAGTAATTGTTCTGTAGGTGATTTACGGTCAGTCCTTTAATAATTGGACAGTGATTGTTCTGTAGGTGATTTACGGTCAGTCCTTTAATAATTGGATAGTGATTGTTCTGTAGGTGATTTACGGTCAGTCCTTTAATAATTGGATAGTGATTGTTCTGTAGGTGATTTACGGTCAGTCCTTTAATAATTGGATAGTGATTGTTCTGTAGGTGATTTATGGTCAGTCCTTTAATAATTGGATAGTGATTGTTCTGTAGGTGATTTACGGTCAGTCCTTTAATAATTGGATAGTGATTGTTCTGTAGGTGATTTACGGTCAGTCCTTTAATAATTGGACAGTGATTGTTCTGTAGGTGATTTACTGTCAGTCCTTTAATAATTGGATAGTGATTGTTCTGTAGGTGATTTACGGTCAGTCCTTTAATAATTGGATAGTGATTGTTCTGTAGGTGATTTACGGTCAGTCCTTTAATAATTGGATAGTGATTGTTCTGTAGGTGATTTACGGTCAGTCCTTTAATAATTGGATAGTGATTGTTCTGTAGGTGATTTATGGTCAGTCCTTTAAGAATTGGACAGTGATTGTTCTGTAGGTGATTTACGGTCAGTCCTTTAATAATAGGACAGTGATTGTTCTGTAGGTGATTTACGGTCAGTCCTTTAATAATTGGATAGTGATTGTTCTGTAGGTGATTTACGGTCAGTCCTTTAATAATTGGACAGTGATTGTTCTGTAGGTGATTTACGGTCAGACCTTTAATAATTGGACAGTGATTGTTCTGTAGGTGATTTACGGTCAGTCCTTTAATAATAGGACAGTGATTGTTCTGTAGGTGATTTACGGTCAGTCCTTTAATAATTGGATAGTGATTGTTCTGTAGGTGATTTACGGTCAGTCCTTTAATAATTGGACAGTGATTGTTCTGTAGGTGATTTACGGTCAGTCCTTTAATAATTGGATAGTGATTGTTCTGTAGGTGATTTACGGTCAGTCCTTTAATAATAGGACAGTGATTGTTCTGTAGGTGATTTACGGTCAGTCCTTTAATAATTGGACAGTGATTGTTCTGTAGGTGATTTACGGTCAGTCCTTTAATAATTGACAGTGATTGTTCTGTAGGTGATTTACGGTCAGTCCTTTAATAATTGGACAGTGATTGTTCTGTAGGTGATTTACGGTCAGTCCTTTAATAATTGGACAGTGATTGTTCTGTAGGTGATTTACGGTCAGTCCTTTAATAATTGGATAGTGATTGTTCTGTAGGTGATTTACGGTCAGTCCTTTAATAATTGGACAGTGATTGTTCTGTAGGTGATTTACGGTCAGTCCTTTAATAATTGGATAGTGATTGTTCTGTAGGTGATTTACGGTCAGTCCTTTAATAATTGGACAGTGATTGTTCTGTAGGTGATTTACGGTCAGTCCTTTAATAATTGGACAGTGATTGTTCTGTAGGTGATTTACGGTCAGTCCTTTAATAATTGGATAGTGATTGTTCTGTAGGTGATTTACGGTCAGTCCTTTAATAATTGGATAGTGATTGTTCTGTCGGTGATTTACGGTCAGTCCTTTAATAATTGGACAGTGATTGTTCTGTCGGTGATTTACGGTCAGTCCTTTAATAATTGGACAGTGATTGTTCTGTCGGTGATTTACAGTCAGTCCTTTAATAATTGGACAGTGATTGTTCTGCAGGTGATTTACGGTCAGTCCTTTAATAATTGGATAGTGATTGTTCTGTAGGTGTTTTATGGTCAGTCCTTTAATAATTGGATAGTGATTGTTCTGTAGGTGATTTACGGTCAGTCCTTTAATAATTGGATAGTGATTGTTCAGTAGGTGATTTATGGTCAGTCCTTTAATAATTGGACAGTGATTGTTCTGTAGGTGATTTACGGTCAGTCCTTTAATAATTGGACAGTGATTGTTCTGTAGGTGATTTACGGTCAGTCCTTTAATAATTGGATAGTGATTGTTCTGTAGGTGATTTACGGTCAGTCCTTTAATAATTGGATAGTGATTGTTCTGTCGGTGATTTACGGTCAGTCCTTTAATAATTGGACAGTGATTGTTCTGTCGGTGATTTACGGTCAGTCCTTTAATAATTGGATAGTGATTGTTCTGTAGGTGTTTTACGGTCAGTCCTTTAATAATTGGACAGTGATTGTTCTGTAGGTGATTTACGGTCAGGCCTTTAATAATTGGACAGTGATTGTTCTGTAGGTGATTTACGGTCAGTCCTTTAATAATTGGACAGTGATTGTTCTGTAGGTGATTTACGGTCAGTCCTTTAATAATTGGACAGTGAATGTTCTGTAGGTGATTTACGGTCAGTCCTTTAATAATTGGATAGTGATTGTTCTGTAGGAGATTTACGGTCAGTCCTTTAATAATTGGACAGTGATTGTTCTGTAGGTGATTTACGTTCAGTCCTTTAATAATTGGACAGTGATTGTTCTGTAGGTGATTTACGGTCAGTCCTTTAATAATTGGATAGTGATTGTTCTGTAGGTGTTTTACGGTCAGTCCTTTAATAATTGGACAGTGATTGTTCTGTAGGTGATTTACGGTCAGGCCTTTAATAATTGGACAGTGATTGTTCTGTAGGTGATTTACGGTCAGTCCTTTAATAATTGGACAGTGATTGTTCTGTAGGTGATTTACGGTCAGTCCTTTAATAATTGGACAGTGAATGTTCTGTAGGTGATTTACGGTCAGTCCTTTAATAATTGGATAGTGATTGTTCTGTAGGAGATTTACGGTCAGTCCTTTAATAATTGGACAGTGATTGTTCTGTAGGTGATTTACGTTCAGTCCTTTAATAATTGGACAGTGATTGTTCTGTAGGTGATTTACGGTCAGTCCTTTAATAATTGGACAGTGATTGTTCTGTAGGTGATTTACGGTCAGTCCTTTAATAATTGGACAGTGATTGTTCTGCAGGTGATTTACGTTCAGTCCTTTAATAATTGAACAGTGATTGTTCTGTAGGTGATTTACGGTCAGTCCTTTAATAATTGGACAGTGATTGTTCTGTAGGTGATTTACGGTCAGTCCTTTAATAATTGGACAGTGATTGTTCTGTAGGTGATTTACGGTCAGTCCTTTAATAATTGGACAGTGATTGTTCTGCAGGTGATTTACGTTCAGTCCTTTAATAATTGGACAGTGATTGTTCTGCAGGTGATTTACGGTCAGTCCTTTAATAATTGGATAGAGTTTGTTCTGTCGGTGATTTACGTTCAGTCCTTTAATAATTGGACAGTGATTGTTCTGCAGGTGATTTACGTTCAGTCCTTTAATAATTGGACAGTGATTGTTCTGTAGGTGATTTACGGTCAGTCCTTTAATAATTGGATAGTGATTGTTCTGTAGGTGATTTACGGTCAGTCCTTTAATAATTGGACAGTGATTGTTCTGTAGGTGATTTACGGACAGTCCTTTAATAATTGGACAGTGATTGTTCTGTAGGTGATTTACGGTCAGTCCTTTAATAATTGGACAGTGATTGTTCTGTAGGTGATTTACGGTCAGTCCTTTAATAATTGGATAGTGATTGTTCTGTAGGTGATTTACGGTCAGTCCTTTAATAATTGGACAGTGATTGTTCTGTAGGTGATTTACGGACAGTCCTTTAATAATTGGACAGTGATTGTTCTGTAGGTGATTTACGGTCAGTCCTTTAATAATTGGACAGTGATTGTTCTGCAGGTGATTTACGTTCAGTCCTTTAATAATTGGACAGTGATTGTTCTGCAGGTGATTTACGGTCAGTCCTTTAATAATTGGACAGTGATTGTTCTGCAGGTGATTTACGTTCAGTCCTTTAATAATTGGACAGTGATTGTTCTGCAGGTGATTTATGGTCAGTCCTTTAATAATTGGACAGTGATTGTTCTGCAGGTGATTTACGGTCAGTCCTTTAATAATTGGACAGTGATTGTTCTGCAGGTGATTTACGGTCAGTCCTTTAATAATTGGACAGTGATTGTTCTGCAGGTGATTTACGTTCAGTCCTTTAATAATTGGACAGTGATTGTTCTGCAGGTGATTTATGGTCAGTCCTTTAATAATTGGATAGTGATTGTTCTGTAGGTGATTTACGTTCAGTCCTTTAATAATTGGACAGTGATTGTTCTGTAGGTGATTTACGGTCAGTCCTTTAATAATTGGATAGTGATTGTTCTGTAGGTGATTTACGGTCAGTCCTTTAATAATTGGACAGTGATTGTTCTGTAGGTGATTTACGGACAGTCCTTTAATAATTGGACAGTGATTGTTCTGTAGGTGATTTACGGTCAGTCCTTTAATAATTGGACAGTGATTGTTCTGTAGGTGATTTATGGTCAGTCCTTTAATAATTGGACAGTGATTGTTCTGTAGGTGATTTACGGTCAGTCCTTTAATAATTGGATAGTGATTGTTCTGTAGGTGATTTACGGTCAGTCCTTTAATAATTGGACAGTGATTGTTCTGTAGGTGATTTACGGACAGTCCTTTAATAATTGGACAGTGATTGTTCTGTAGGTGATTTACGGTCAGTCCTTTAATAATTGGACAGTGATTGTTCTGTAGGTGATTTATGGTCAGTCCTTTAATAATTGGATAGTGATTGTTCTGTAGGTGATTTACGGTCAGTCCTTTAATAATAGGACAGTGATTGTTCTGTAGGTGATTTACGGTCAGTCCTTTAATAATTGGACAGTGATTGTTCTGTTGGTGATTTACGGTCAGTCCTTTAATAATTGGACAGTGATTGTTCTGTAGGTGATTTACGGTCAGTCCTTTAATAATTGGATAGTGATTGTTCTGTAGGTGATTTACGGTCAGTCCTTTAATAATTGGACAGTGATTGTTCTGTTGGTGATTTACGGTCAGTCCTTTAATAATTGGACAGTGATTGTTCTGTAGGTGATTTACGGTCAGTCCTTTAATAATTGGATAGTGATTGTTCTGTAGGTGATTTACGGTCAGTCCTTTAATAATAGGACAGTGATTGTTCTGTAGGTGATTTACGGTCAGTCCTTTAATAATTGGACAGTGATTGTTCTGTTGGTGATTTACGGTCAGTCCTTTAATAATTGGACAGTGATTGTTCTGTAGGTGATTTACGGTCAGTCCTTTAATAATTGGACAGTGATTGTTCTGTTGGTGATTTACGGTCAGTCCTTTAATAATTGGACAGTGATTGTTCTGTAGGTGATTTACGGTCAGTCCTTTAATAATTGGACAGTGATTGTTCTGTAGGTGATTTACGGTCAGTCCTTTAATAATTGGATAGTGATTGTTCTGTCGGTGATTTACGGTCAGTCCTTTAATAATTGGATAGTGATTGTTCTGTAGGTGATTTACGGTCAGTCCTTTAATAATTGGATAGTGATTGTTCTGTAGGTGATTTACGGTCAGTCCTTTAATAATTGGACAGTGATTGTTCTGTAGGTGATTTACGGTCAGTCCTTTAATAATTGGATAGTGATTGTTCTGTAGGTGATTTACGGTCAGTCCTTTAATAATTGGATAGTGATTGTTCTGTAGGTGATTTACGGTCAGTCCTTTAATAATTGGACAGTGATTGTTCTGTAGGTGATTTACGTTCAGTCCTTTAATAATTGGACAGTGATTGTTCTGTAGGTGATTTACGGTCAGTCCTTTAATAATTGGACAGTGATTGTTCTGTAGGTGATTTACGGTCAGTCCTTTAATAATTGGACAGTGATTGTTCTGTAGGTGATTTACGGTCAGTCCTTTAATAATTGGATAGTGATTGTTCTGTCGGTGATTTACGGTCAGTCCTTTAATAATTGGATAGTGATTGTTCTGTAGGTGATTTACGGTCAGTCCTTTAATAATTGGATAGTGATTGTTCTGTAGGTGATTTACGGTCAGTCCTTTAATAATTGGATAGTGATTGTTCTGTAGGTGATTTACGGTCAGTCCTTTAATAATTGGACAGTGATTGTTCTGTAGGTGATTTACGGTCAGTCCTTTAATAATTGGATAGTGATTGTTCTGTAGGTGATTTACGGTCAGTCCTTTAATAATTGGATAGTGATTGTTCTGTAGGTGATTTACGGTCAGTCCTTTAATAATTGGATAGTGATTGTTCTGTAGGTGATTTACGTTCAGTCCTTTAATAATTGGACAGTGATTGTTCTGTAGGTGATTTACGGTCAGTCCTTTAATAATTGGACAGTGATTGTTCTGTAGGTGATTTACGGTCAGTCCTTTAATAATTGGATCGTGATTGTTCTGTAGGTGATTTACGGTCAGTCCTTTAATAATTGGATAGTGATTGTTCTGTAGGTGATTTACGGTCAGTCCTTTAATAATTGGATAGTGATTGTTCTGTAGGTGATTTACGGTCAGTCCTTTAATAATTGGATAGTGATTGTTCTGTAGGTGATTTACGGTCAGTTCTTTAATAATTGGATAGTGATTGTTCTGTAGGTGATTTACGGTCAGTCCTTTAATAATTGGACAGTGATTGTTCTGTAGGTGATTTATGGTCAGTCCTTTAATAATTGGACAGTGATTGTTCTGTAGGTGATTTACGGTCAGTCCTTTAATAATTGGACAGTGATTGTTCTGTAGGTGATTTATGGTCAGTCCTTTAATAATTGAACAGTGATTGTTCTGTAGGTGATTTACGGTCAGTCCTTTAATAATTGGACAGTGATTGTTCTGTAGGTGATTTACGGTCAGTCCTTTAATAATTGGATCGTGATTGTTCTGTAGGTGATTTACGGTCAGTCCTTTAATAATTGGATAGTGATTGTTCTGTAGGTGATTTACGGTCAGTCCTTTAATAATTGGACAGTGATTGTTCTGTAGGTGATTTATGGTCAGTCCTTTAATAATTGGACCGTGATTGTTCTGTAGGTGATTTACGGTCAGTCCTTTAATAATTGGATAGTGATTGTTCTGTAGGTGATTTATGGTCAGTCCTTTAATAATTGGACAGTGATTGTTCTGTAGGTGATTTATGGTCAGTCCTTTAATAATTGGACCGTGATTGTTCTGTAGGTGATTTATGGTCAGTCCTTTAATAATTGGACCGTGATTGTTCTGTAGGTGATTTACGGTCAGTCCTTTAATAATTGGACAGTGATTGTTCTGTAGGTGATTTACGGTCAGTCCTTTAATAATTGAACAGTGATTGTTCTGTAGGTGATTTACGGTCAGTCCTTTAATAATTGGACAGTGATTGTTCTGTAGGTGATTTACGGTCAGTCCTTTAATAATTGGACAGTGATTGTTCTGTAGGTGATTTACGGTCAGTCCTTTAATAATTGGATAGTGATTGTTCTGTAGGTGTTTTACGGTCAGTCCTTTAATAATTGGATAGTGATTGTTCTGTAGGTGATTTACGGTCAGTCCTTTAATAATTGGACAGTGATTGTTCTGTAGGTGATTTACGGTCAGTCCTTTAATAATTGGACAGTGATTGTTCTGCAGGTGATTTACGGTCAGTCCTTTAATAATTGGATAGTGATTGTTCTGTAGGTGTTTTACGGTCAGTCCTTTAATAATTGGACAGTGATTGTTCTGTAGGTGATTTACGGTCAGTCCTTTAATAATTGGACAGTGATTGTTCTGTAGGTGATTTACGGTCAGTCCTTTAATAATTGGATAGTGATTGTTCTGTAGGTGATTTACGGTCAGTCCTTTAATAATTGGACAGTGATTGTTCTGTAGGTGATTTACGGTCAGTCCTTTAATAATTGGACAGTGATTGTTCTGTAGGTGATTTACGGTCAGTCCTTTAATAATTGGACAGTGATTGTTCTGTAGGTGATTTACGGTCAGTCCTTTAATAATTGGATAGTGATTGTTCTGTAGGTGTTTTACGGTCAGTCCTTTAATAATTGGACAGTGATTGTTCTGTAGGTGATTTACGGTCAGTCCTTTAATAATTGGACAGTGATTGTTCTGTAGGTGATTTACGGTCAGTCCTTTAATAATTGGACAGTGATTGTTCTGTAGGTGATTTACGGTCAGTCCTTTAATAATTGGACAGTGATTGTTCTGTAGGTGATTTACGGTCAGTCCTTTAATAATTGGATAGTGATTGTTCTGTAGGTGTTTTACGGTCAGTCCTTTAATAATTGGACAGTGATTGTTCTGTAGGTGATTTACGGTCAGTCCTTTAATAATTGGACAGTGATTGTTCTGTAGGTGATTTACGGTCAGTCCTTTAATAATTGTATAGTGATTGTTCTGTAGGTGATTTACGGTCAGTCCTTTAATAATTGGACAGTGATTGTTCTGTAGGTGATTTACGGTCAGTCCTTTAATAATTGGACAGTGATTGTTCTGTAGGTGATTTACGGTCAGTCCTTTAATAATTGGATAGTGATTGTTCTGTAGGTGTTTTACGGTCAGTCCTTTAATAATTGGACAGTGATTGTTCTGTAGGTGATTTACGGTCAGTCCTTTAATAATTGGACAGTGATTGTTCTGTAGGTGATTTACGGTCAGTCCTTTAATAATTGGATAGTGATTGTTCTGTAGGTGATTTACGGTCAGTCCTTTAATAATTGGATAGTGATTGTTCTGTAGGTGATTTACGGTCAGTCCTTTAATAATTGGACAGTGATTGTTCTGTAGGTGATTTACGGTCAGTCCTTTAATAATTGGACAGTGATTGTTCTGTAGGTGATTTACGGTCAGTCCTTTAATAATTGGACAGTGATTGTTCTGTAGGTGATTTACGGTCAGTCCTTTAATAATTGGACAGTGATTGTTCTGTAGGTGATTTACGGTCAGTCCTTTAATAATTGGATAGTGATTGTTCTGTAGGTGATTTACGGTCAGTCCTTTAATAATTGGACAGTGATTGTTCTGTAGGTGATTTACGGTCAGTCCTTTAATAATTGGATAGTGATTGTTCTGTAGGTGATTTACGGTCAGTCCTTTAATAATTGGACAGTGATTGTTCTGTAGGTGATTTACAGTCAGTCCTTTAATAATTGGACAGTGATTGTTCTGTAGGTGATTTACGGACAGTCCTTTAATAATTGGACAATGATTGTTCTGTAGGTGATTTACGGTCAGTCCTTTAATAATTGGACAGTGATTGTTCTGTAGGTGATTTACGGTCAGTCCTTTAATAATTGGACAGTGATTGTTCTGTAGGTGATTTACGGTCAGTCCTTTAATAATTGGATAGTGATTGTTCTGCAGGTGATTTACGTTCAGTCCTTTAATAATTGAACAGTGATTGTTCTGTAGGTGATTTACGGTCAGTCCTTTAATAATTGGACAGTGATTGTTCTGTAGGTGATTTACAGTCAGTCCTTTAATAATTGGACAGTGATTGTTCTGTAGGTGATTTACGGTCAGTCCTTTAATAATTGGATAGTGATTGTTCTGTAGGTGTTTTACGGTCAGTCCTTTAATAATTGGATAGTGATTGTTCTGTAGGTGATTTACGGTCAGTCCTTTAATAATTGGATAGTGATTGTTCTGTAGGTGATTTACGGTCAGTCCTTTAATAATTGGACAGTGATTGTTCTGTAGGTGATTTACGGTCAGTCCTTTAATAATTGGACAGTGATTGTTCTGTAGGTGATTTACGGTCAGTCCTTTAATAATTGGATAGTGATTGTTCTGTAGGTGATTTACTGTCAGTCCTTTAATAATTGGACAGTGATTGTTCTGTAGGTGATTTACGGTCAGTCCTTTAATAATTGGACAGTGATTGTTCTGTAGGTGATTTACGGTCAGTCCTTTAATAATTGGACAGTGATTGTTCTGTAGGTGATTTACGGTCAGTCCTTTAATAATTGGATAGTGATTGTTCTGTAGGTGATTTACTGTCAGTCCTTTAATAATTGGACAGTGATTGTTCTGTAGGTGATTTACGGTCAGTCCTTTAATAATTGGACAGTGATTGTTCTGTAGGTGATTTACGGTCAGTCCTTTAATAATTGGATAGTGATTGTTCTGTAGGTGTTTTACGGTCAGTCCTTTAATAATTGGATAGTGATTGTTCTGTAGGTGATTTACGGTCAGTCCTTTAATAATTGGATAGTGATTGTTCTGTAGGTGATTTACGGTCATTCCTTTAATAATTGGACAGTGATTGTTCTGTAGGTGATTTACGGTCAGTCCTTTAATAATTGGATAGTGATTGTTCTGTAGGTGATTTACGGTCATTCCTTTAATAATTGGATAGTGATTGTTCTGTAGGTGATTTACGGTCAGTCCTTTAATAATTGGACAGTGATTGTTCTGTAGGTGATTTACGGTCAGTCCTTTAATAATTGGATAGTGATTGTTCTGTAGGTGATTTACGGTCAGTCCTTTAATAATTGGACAGTGATTGTTCTGTAGGTGATTTACGGTCAGTCCTTTAATAATTGGATAGTGATTGTTCTGTAGGTGATTTACGGTCAGTCCTTTAATAATTGGATAGTGATTGTTCTGTAGGTGATTTACGGTCAGTCCTTTAATAATTGGACAGTGATTGTTCTGTAGGTGATTTATGGTCAGTCCTTTAATAATTGGACAGTGATTGTTCTGTAGGTGATTTACCGTCAGGCCTTTAATAATTGGACAGTGATTGTTCTGTAGGTGATTTACGGTCAGTCCTTTAATAATTGGATCGTGATTGTTCTGTAGGTGATTTACCGTCAGGCCTTTAATAATTGGACAGTGATTGTTCTGTAGGTGATTTACCGTCAGGCCTTTAATAATTGGACAGTGATTGTTCTGTTGGTGATTTACGGTCAGGCCTTTAATAATTGGACAGTGATTGTTCTGTAGGTGATTTACAGTCAGTCCTTTAATAATTGGACCGTGATTGTTCTGTAGGTGATTTACGGTCAGTCCTTTAATAATTGGACAGTGATTGTTCTGTAGGTGATTTACCGTCAGGCCTTTAATAATTGGACAGTGATTGTTCTGTTGGTGATTTACGGTCAGGCCTTTAATAATTGGACAGTGATTGTTCTGTAGGTGATTTACAGTCAGTCCTTTAATAATTGGACCGTGATTGTTCTGTAGGTGATTTACGGTCAGTCCTTTAATAATTGGACAGTGATTGTTCTGTAGGTGATTTACCGTCAGTCCTTTAATAATTGGACCGTGATTGTTCTGTAGGTGATTTACGGTCAGTCCTTTAATAATTGGACAGTGATTGTTCTGTAGGTGATTTACGGTCAGTCCTTTAATAATTGGACAGAGATTGTTCTGTAGGTGATTTACGGTCAGTCCTTTAATAATTGGACAGTGATTGTTCTGTAGGTGATTTACGGTCAGTCCTTTAATAATTGGACAGTGATTGTTCTGTAGGTGATTTACGGTCAGTCCTTTAATAATAGGATAGTGATTGTTCTGTAGATGATTTACGGTCAGTCCTTTAATAATTGGACAGTGATTGTTCTGTAGGTGATTTACGGTCAGTCCTTTAATAATTGGACAGTGATTGTTCTGTAGGTGATTTACGGTCAGTCCTTTAATAATTGGACAGTGATTGTTCTGTTGGTGATTTACGGTCAGGCCTTTAATAATTGGACAGTGATTGTTCTGTAGGTGATTTACAGTCAGTCCTTTAATAATTGGACCGTGATTGTTCTGTAGGTGATTTACGGTCAGTCCTTTAATAATTGGACAGTGATTGTTCTGTAGGTGATTTACCGTCAGGCCTTTAATAATTGGACAGTGATTGTTCTGTTGGTGATTTACGGTCAGGCCTTTAATAATTGGACAGTGATTGTTCTGTAGGTGATTTACGGTCAGTCCTTTAATAATTGGACAGTGATTGTTCTGTAGGTGTTTTACGGTCAGTCCTTTAATAATTGGATAGTGATTGTTCTGTAGGTGATTTACGGTCAGTCCTTTAATAATTGGACAGTGATTGTTCTGTAGGTGATTTACCGTCAGGCCTTTAATAATTGGACAGTGATTGTTCTGTAGGTGATTTACAGTCAGTCCTTTAATAATTGGACCGTGATTGTTCTGTAGGTGATTTACGGTCAGTCCTTTAATAATTGGACAGTGATTGTTCTGTTGGTGATTTACGGTCAGGCCTTTAATAATTGGACAGTGATTGTTCTGTAGGTGATTTACAGTCAGTCCTTTAATAATTGGACCGTGATTGTTCTGTAGGTGATTTACGGTCAGTCCTTTAATAATTGGACAGTGATTGTTCTGTAGGTGATTTACCGTCAGGCCTTTAATAATTGGACAGTGATTGTTCTGTTGGTGATTTACGGTCAGGCCTTTAATAATTGGACAGTGTTTGTTCTGTAGGTGATTTACGGTCAGTCCTTTAATAATTGGACAGTGATTGTTCTGTAGGTGATTTACCGTCAGGCCTTTAATAATTGGACAGTGATTGTTCTGTTGGTGATTTACGGTCAGGCCTTTAATAATTGGACAGTGATTGTTCTGTAGGTGATTTACAGTCAGTCCTTTAATAATTGGACCGTGATTGTTCTGTAGGTGATTTACGGTCAGTCCTTTAATAATTGGACAGTGATTGTTCTGTAGGTGATTTACCGTCAGGCCTTTAATAATTGGACAGTGATTGTTCTGTAGGTGATTTACGGTCAGTCCTTTAATAATTGGACAATGATTGTTCTGTTGGTGATTTACGGTCAGGCCTTTAATAATTGGACAGTGATTGTTCTGTAGGTGATTTACAGTCAGTCCTTTAATAATTGGACCGTGATTGTTCTGTAGGTGATTTACGGTCAGTCCTTTAATAATTGGACAGTGATTGTTCTGTAGGTGATTTATGGTCAGTCCTTTAATAATTGGACAGTGATTGTTCTGTAGGTGATTTATGGTCAGTCCTTTAATAATTGGACAGTGATTGTTCTGTAGGTGATTTACAGTCAGTCCTTTAATAATTGGACCGTGATTGTTCTGTAGGTGATTTACGGTCAGTCCTTTAATAATTGGACAGTGATTGTTCTGTAGGTGATTTATGGTCAGTCCTTTAATAATTGGACAGTGATTGTTCTGTAGGTGATTTATGGTCAGTCCTTTAATAATTGGACAGTGATTGTTCTGTAGGTGATTTATGGTCAGTCCTTTAATAATTGGACAGTGATTGTTCTGTCGGTGATTTACCGTCAGGCCTTTAATAATTGGACAGTGATTGTTCTGTAGGTGATTTACGGTCAGTCCTTTAATAATTGGACAGTGATTGTTCTGTAGGTGATTTACGGTCAGTCCTTTAATAATTGGACAGTGATTGTTCTGTAGGTGATTTACGGTCAGTCCTTTAATAATTGGATAGTGATTGTTCTGTAGGTGATTTACGGTCAGTCCTTTAATAATTGGATAGTGATTGTTCTGTAGTTGATTTACGGTCAGTCCTTTAATAATTGGACAGTGATTGTTCTGTAGGTGATTTACAGTCAGTCCTTTAATAATTGGACAGTGATTGTTCTGTAGGTGATTTATGGTCAGTCCTTTAATAATTGGACAGTGATTGTTCAGTAGGTGATTTATGGTCAGTCCTTTAATAATTGGACAGTGATTGTTCTGTAGGTGATTTATGGTCAGTCCTTTAATAATTGGACAGTGATTGTTCTGTAGGTGATTTACGGTCAGTCCTTTAATAATTGGATAGTGATTGTTCAGTAGGTGATTTATGGTCAGTCCTTTAATAATTGGACAGTGATTGTTCTGTAGGTGATTTATGGTCAGTCCTTTAATAATTGGACAGTGATTGTTCTGTAGGTGATTTACGGTCAGTCCTTTAATAATTGGATAGTGATTGTTCAGTAGGTGATTTACGGTCAGTCCTTTAATAATTGGACAGTGATTGTTCTGTAGGTGATTTACGGTCAGTCCTTTAATAATTGGATAGTGATTGTTCAGTAGGTGATTTACGGTCAGTCCTTTAATAATTGGATAGTGATTGTTCTGTCGGTGATTTGCGGTCAGTCCTTTAATAATTGGACAGTGATTGTTCTGTAGGTGATTTATGGTCAGTCCTTTAATAATTGGACAGTGATTGTTCAGTAGGTGATTTACGGTCAGTCCTTTAATAATTGGATAGTGATTGATCTGTAGGTGATTTACGGTCAGTCCTTTAATAATTGGACAGTGATTGTTCTGTAGGTGATTTACGGTCAGTCCTTTAATAATTGGATAGTGATTGTTCAGTAGGTGATTTACGGTCAGTCCTTTAATAATTGGATAGTGATTGTTCTGTCGGTGATTTGCGGTCAGTCCTTTAATAATTGGACAGTGATTGTTCTGTAGGTGATTTATGGTCAGTCCTTTAATAATTGGACAGTGATTGTTCAGTAGGTGATTTACGGTCAGTCCTTTAATAATTGGATAGTGATTGATCTGTAGGTGATTTACGGTCAGTCCTTTAATAATTGGACAGTGATTGTTCTGTAGGTGATTTACGGTCAGTCCTTTAATAATTGGACAGTGATTGTTCTGTAGGTGATTTACGGTCAGTCCTTTAATAATTGGACAGTGATTGTTCTGTAGGTGATTTACGGTCAGTCCTTTAATAATTGGACAGTGATTGTTCTGTAGGTGATTTACGGTCAGTCCTTTAATAATTGGATAGTGATTGTTCTGTAGGTGATTTACGGTCAGTCCTTTAATAATTGGACAGTGATTGTTCTGTAGGTGATTTACGGTCAGTCCTTTAATAATTGGACAGTGATTGTTCTGTAGGTGATTTACAGTCAATCCTTTAATAATTGGACAGTGATTGTTCTGTAGGTGATTTATGGTCAGTCCTTTAATAATTGGACAGTGATTGTTCAGTAGGTGATTTACGGTCAGTCCTTTAATAATTGGATAGTGATTGATCTGTAGGTGATTTACGGTCAGTCCTTTAATAATTGGACAGTGATTGTTCTGTAGGTGATTTACGGTCAGTCCTTTAATAATTGGACAGTGATTGTTCTGTAGGTGATTTACGGTCAGTCCTTTAATAATTGGACAGTGATTGTTCTGTAGGTGATTTACGGTCAGTCCTTTAATAATTGGACAGTGATTGTTCTGTAGGTGATTTACGGTCAGTCCTTTAATAATTGGACAGTGATTGTTCTGTAGGTGATTTACGGTCAGTCCTTTAATAATTGGACAGTGATTGTTCTGTAGGTGATTTACGGTCAGTCCTTTAATAATTGGACAGTGATTGTTCTGTAGGTGATTTACGGTCAGTCCTTTAATAATTGGACAGTGATTGTTCTGTAGGTGATTTACGGTCAGTCCTTTAATAATTGGACAGTGATTGTTCTGTAGGTGATTTACGGTCAGTCCTTTAATAATTGGACAGTGATTGTTCTGTAGGTGATTTACGGTCAGTCCTTTAATAATTGGACAGTGATTGTTCTGCAGGTAATTTACGGTCAGTCCTTTAATAATTGGACAGTGATTGTTCTGTAGGTGATTTACGGTCAGTCCTTTAATAATTGGATAGTGATTGTTCTGTAGGTGATTTACGGTCAGTCCTTTAATAATTGGACAGTGATTGTTCTGTAGGTGATTTACTGTCAGTCCTTTAATAATTGGATAGTGATTGTTCTGTAGGTGATTTACTGTCAGTCCTTTAATAATTGGACAGTGATTGTTCTGTAGGTGATTTACGGTCAGTCCTTTAATAATTGGACAGTGATTGTTCTGTAGGTGATTTACGGTCAGTCCTTTAATAATTGGATAGTGATTGTTCTGTAGGTGATTTACTGTCAGTCCTTTAATAATTGGACAGTGATTGTTCTGTAGGTGATTTACGGTCAGTCCTTTAATAATTGGATAGTGATTGTTCTGTAGGTGATTTACGGTCAGTCCTTTAATAATTGGATAGTGATTGTTCTGCAGGTGATTTACGTTCAGTCCTTTAATAATTGAACAGTGATTGTTCTGCAGGTGATTTACGGTCAGTCCTTTAATAATTGGACAGTGATTGTTCTGTAGGTGATTTACGGTCAGTCCTTTAATAATTGGACAGTGATTGTTCTGTGGGTGATTTACGGTCAGTCCTTTAATAATTGGATAGTGATTGTTCTGTCGGTGATTTACGGTCAGTCCTTTAAGAATTGGACAGTGATTGTTCTGTCGGTAATTTACGGTCATTCCTTTAATAATTGGACAATGATTGTTCTGTAGGTGATTTACGGTCAGTCCTTTAATAATTGGACAGTGATTGTTCTGTAGGTGATTTACGGTCAGTCCTTTAATAATTGGACAGTGATTGTTCTGTAGGTGATTTACGGTCAGTCCTTTAATAATTGGATAGTGATTGTTCTGTAGGTGATTTACGGTCAGTCCTTTAATAATTGGACAGTGATTGTTCTGTAGGTGATTTACGGTCAGTCCTTTAATAATTGGATAGTGATTGTTCTGTAGGTGATTTACGGTCAGTCCTTTAATAATTGGACAGTGATTGTTCTGTAGGTGATTTACGGTCAGTCCTTTAATAATTGGATAGTGATTGTTCTGTAGGTGATTTACGGTCAGTCCTTTAATAATTGGATAGTGATTGTTCTGTAGGTGATTTACGGTCAGTCCTTTAATAATTGGACAGTGATTGTTCTGTAGGTGATTTACGGTCAGTCCTTTAATAATTGGACAGTGATTGTTCTGCAGGTGATTTACGGTCAGTCCTTTAATAATTGGATAGTGATTGTTCTGTAGGTGATTTACGGTCAGTCCTTTAATAATTGGACAGTGATTGTTCTGTAGGTGATTTACGGTCAGTCCTTTAATAATTGGACAGTGATTGTTCTGTAGGTGATTTACGGTCAGTCCTTTAATAATTGGACAGTGTTTGTTCTGTAGGTGATTTACGGTCAGTCCTTTAATAATTGGACAGTGATTGTTCTGTCGGTGATTTACGGTCAGTCCTTTAATAATTGGATAGTGATTGTTCTGTTGGTGATTTACGGTCAGTCCTTTAATAATTGGACAGTGATTGTTCTGTAGGTGATTTACGGTCAGTCCTTTAATAATTGGACAGTGATTGTTCTGTAGGTGATTTACGGTCAGTCCTTTAATAATTGGATAGTGATTGTTCTGTAGGTGATTTACGGTCAGTCCTTTAATAATTGGACAGTGATTGTTCTGCAGGTGATTTACGGTCAGTCCTTTAATAATTGGACAGTGATTGTTCTGTCGGTGATTTACGGTCAGTCCTTTAATAATTGGACAGTGTTGTTCTGTCGGTGATTTACGGACAGTCCTTTAATAATTGGACAGTGATTGTTCTGTAGGTGATTTACGGTCAGTCCTTTAATAATTGGATAGTGATTGTTCTGTAGGTGATTTACGGTCAGTCCTTTAATAATTGGACAGTGATTGTTCAGTAGGTGATTTATGGTCAGTCCTTTAATAATTGGATAGTGATTGTTCTGTAGGTGATTTACGGTCAGTCCTTTAATAATTGGACAGTGATTGTTCTGTAGGTGATTTACGGTCAGTCCTTTAATAATTGGATAGTGATTGTTCTGTAGGTGATTTACGGTCAGTCCTTTAATAATTGGACAGTGATTGTTCTGCAGGTGATTTACGGTCAGTCCTTTAATAATTGGACAGTGATTGTTCTGTAGGTGATTTACGGTCAGTCCTTTAATAATTGGATAGTGATTGTTCTGTAGGTGATTTACGGTCAGTCCTTTAATAATTGGACAGTGATTGTTCTGTCGGTGATTTACGGTCAGTCCTTTAATAATTGGATAGTGATTGTTCTGTAGGTGATTTACGGTCAGTCCTTGAATAATTGGACAGTGATTGTTCTGTAGGTGATTTACGGTCAGTCCTTTAATAATTGGACAGTGATTGTTCTTTCGGTGATTTACGGACAGTCCTTTAATAATTGGATAGTGATTGTTCAGTAGGTGATTTACGGTCAGTCCTTTAATAATTGAACAGTGATTGTTCTGTAGGTGATTTACAGTCAGTCCTTTAATAATTGGACAGTGATTGTTCTGTAGGTGATTTACGGTCAGTCCTTTAATAATTGGACAGTGATTGTTCTTTCGGTGATTTACGGACAGTCCTTTAATAATTGGATAGTGATTGTTCTGTAGGTGATTTACGGACAGTCCTTTAATAATTGGACAGTGATTGTTCAGTAGGTGATTTACGGTCAGTCCTTTAATAATTGAACAGTGATTGTTCTGTAGGTGATTTACAGTCAGTCCTTTAATAATTGGACAGTGATTGTTCTGTAGGTGATTTACGGTCAGTCCTTTAATAATTGGACAGTGATTGTTCTGTAGGTGATTTACGGTCAGTCCTTTAATAATTGGATCGTGATTGTTCTGTAGGTGATTTACGGTCAGTCCTTTAATAATTGGACAGTGATTGTTCTGTAGGTGATTTACGGTCAGTCCTTTAATAATTGGACAGTGATTGTTCTGTAGGTGATTTATGGTCAGTCCTTTAATAATTGGATAGTGATTGTTCTGTAGGTGATTTACGGTCAGTCCTTTAATAATTGGACAGTGATTGTTCTGTAGGTGATTTATGGTCAGTCCTTTAATAATTGGATAGTGATTGTTCTGTAGGTGATTTACGGTCAGTCCTTTAATAATTGGACAGTGATTGTTCTGCAGGTGATTTACGGTCAGTCCTTTAATAATTGGACAGTGATTGTTCTGTAGGTGATTTACGGTCAGTCCTTTAATAATTGGACAGTGATTGTTCTGCAGGTGATTTACAGTCAGTCCTTTAATAATTGGACAGTGATTGTTCTGTAGGTGATTTACGGTCAGTCCTTTAATAATTGGACAGTGATTGTTCTGTAGGTGATTTACGGTCAGTCCTTTAATAATTGGATAGTGATTGTTCTGTAGGTGATTTACGGTCAGTCCTTTAATAATTGGACAGTGATTGTTCTGCAGGTGATTTACAGTCAGTCCTTTAATAATTGGACAGTGATTGTTCTGTAGGTGATTTACGGTCAGTCCTTTAATAATTGGACAGTGATTGTTCTGTAGGTGATTTACGGTCAGTCCTTTAATAATTGGATAGTGATTGTTCTGTAGGTGATTTACGGTCAGTCCTTTAATAATTGGACAGTGATTGTTCTGTAGGTGATTTACAGTCAGTCCTTTAATAATTGGACAGTGATTGTTCTGTAGGTGATTTACGGTCAGTCCTTTAATAATTGGACAGTGATTGTTCTGTAGGTGATTTACGGTCAGTCCTTTAATAATTGGACAGTGATTGTTCTGCAGGTGATTTACGGTCAGTCCTTTAATAATTGGACAGTGATTGTTCTGTAGGTGATTTACGGTCAGTCCTTTAATAATTGGACAGTGATTGTTCTGTAGGTGATTTACGGTCAGTCCTTTAATAATTGGACAGTGATTGTTCTGTAGGTGATTTACGGTCAGTCCTTTAATAATTGGACAGTGATTGTTCTGTAGGTGATTTACGGTCAGTCCTTTAATAATTGGACAGTGATTGTTCTGCAGGTGATTTACGGTCAGTCCTTTAATAATTGGACAGTGATTGTTCTGTAGGTGATTTATGGTCAGACCTTTAATAATTGGACAGTGATTGTTCCGTAGGTGATTTACGGTCATTCCTTTAATAATTGGATAGTGATTGTTCTGTAGGTGATTTACGGTCAGTCCTTTAATAATTGGATAGTGATTGTTCTGTAGGTGATTTACGGTCAGTCCTTTAATAATTGGACAGTGATTGTTCCGTAGGTGATTTACGGTCATTCCTTTAATAATTGGATAGTGATTGTTCTGTAGGTGATTTACGGTCAGTCCTTTAATAATTGGATAGTGATTGTTCTGTAGGTGATTTACGGTCAGTCCTTTAATAATTGGACAGTGATTGTTCTGTAGGTGATTTACGGTCAGTCCTTTAATAATTGGACAGTGATTGTTCTGTAGGTGATTTACGGTCAGTCCTTTAATAATTGGACAGTGATTGTTCTGTAGGTGATTTACGGTCAGTCCTTTAATAATTGGACAGTGATTGTTCTGCAGGTGATTTACGGTCAGTCCTTTAATAATTGGATAGTGATTGTTCTGTAGGTGATTTACGGTCAGTCCTTTAATAATTGGACAGTGATTGTTCTGTAGGTGATTTACGGTCAGTCCTTTAATAATTGGATAGTGATTGTTCTGTAGGTGTTTTACGGTCAGTCCTTTAATAATTGGACAGTGATTGTTCTGTAGGTGATTTACGGTCAGTCCTTCAATAATTGGATAGTGATTGTTCTGTAGGTGATTTACGTTCAGTCCTTTAATAATTGGACAGTGATTGTTCTGTAGGTGATTTACGGTCAGTCCTTTAATAATTGGACAGTGATTGTTCTGTAGGTGATTTACGGTCAGTCCTTTAATAATTGGATAGTGATTGTTCTGTAGGTGATTTACGGTCAGTCCTTTAATAATTGGACAGTGATTGTTCAGTAGGTGATTTATGGTCAGTCCTTTAATAATTGGATAGTGATTGTTCTGTAGGTGATTTACGGTCAGTCCTTTAATAATTGGACAGTGATTGTTCTGTAGGTGATTTACGGTCAGGTCTTTAATAATTGGACAGTGATTGTTCTGTAGGTGATTTATGGTCAGTCCTTTAATAATTGGATAGTGATTGTTCTGTAGGTGATTTACGGTCAGTCCTTTAATAATTGGACAGTGATTGTTCTGTAGGTGATTTACGGTCAGTCCTTTAATAATTGGATAGTGATTGTTCTGTAGGTGATTTACGGTCAGTCCTTTAATAATTGGATAGTGATTGTTCTGTAGGTGATTTACGTTCAGTCCTTTAATAATTGGACAGTGATTGTTCTGTAGGTGATTTACGGTCAGTCCTTTAATAATTGCACAGTGATTGTTCTGCAGGTGATTTACGGTCAGTCCTTTAATAATTGGACAGTGATTGTTCTGTAGGTGATTTACGGTCACTCCTTTAATAATTGGACAGTGATTGTTCTGTAGGTGATTTACGGTCAGTCCTTTAATAATTGGATAGTGATTGTTCTGTAGGTGATTTACGGTCAGTCCTTTAATAATTGGACAGTGATTGTTCTGTAGGTGATTTACGTTCAGTCCTTTAATAATTGAACAGTGATTGTTCTGTAGGTGATTTACGGTCAGTCCTTTAATAATTGGACAGTGATTGTTCTGTAGGTGATTTACGGTCAGTCCTTTAATAATTGGACAGTGATTGTTCTGTAGGTGATTTACGGTCAGTCCTTTAATAATTGGACAGTGATTGTTCTGTAGGTGATTTACGGTCAGTCCTTTAATAATTGGATAGTGATTGTTCTGTAGGTGATTTACGGTCAGTCCTTTAATAATTGGATAGTGATTGTTCTGTAGGTGATTTACGGTCAGTCCTTTAATAATTGGACAGTGATTGTTCTGTAGGTGATTTACGGTCAGTCCTTTAATAATTGGACAGTGATTGTTCTGCAGGTGATTTACGTTCAGTCCTTTAATAATTGAACAGTGATTGTTCTGTAGGTGATTTACGGTCAGTCCTTTAATAATTGGACAGTGATTGTTCTGTAGGTGATTTACGGTCAGTCCTTTAATAATTGGACAGTGATTGTTCTGTAGGTGATTTACGGTCAGTCCTTTAATAATTGGACAGTGATTGTTCTGTAGGTGATTTACGGTCAGTCCTTTATTAATTGGACAGTGATTGTTCTGTAGGTGATTTACGGTCAGTCCTTTAATAATTGGATAGTGATTGTTCTGTAGGTGATTTACGGTCAGTCCTTTTATAATTGGATAGTGATTGTTCTGTAGGTGATTTATGGTCAGTCCTTTAATAATTGGACAGTGATTGTTCTGTAGGTGATTTACGGTCAGTCCTTTAATAATTTGATAGTGATTGTTCTGTAGGTGATTTACGGTCAGTCCTTTAATAATTGGACAGTGATTGTTCTGTAGGTGATTTACGGTCAGTCCTTTAATAATTGGACAGTGATTGTTCTGTAGGTGATTTACGGTCAGTCCTTTAATAATTGGACAGTGATTGTTCTGTAGGTAATTTACGGTCAGTCCTTTAATAATTGGACAGTGATTGTTCTGTAGGTGATTTCTGGTCAGTCCTTTAATAATTGGACAGTGATTGTTCTGCAGGTGATTTACGTTCAGTCCTTTAATAATTGAACAGTGATTGTTCTGTAGGTGATTTACGGTCAGTCCTTTAATAATTGGACAGTGATTGTTCTGTAGGTGATTTACGGTCAGTCCTTTAATAATTGGACAGTGATTGTTCTGTAGGTGATTTACGGTCAGTCCTTTATTAATTGGACAGTGATTGTTCTGTAGGTGATTTACGGTCAGTCCTTTAATAATTGGACAGTGATTGTTCTGTAGGTGATTTACGGTCAGTCCTTTAATAATTGGACAGTGATTGTTCTGTAGGTGATTTACGGTCAGTCCTTTAATAATTGGATAGTGATTGTTCTGTAGGTGATTTACGGTCAGTCCTTTAATAATTGGACAGTGATTGTTCTGTAGGTGATTTACGGTCAGTCCTTTAATAATTGGACAGTGATTGTTCTGTATGTGATTTACGTTCAGTCCTTTAATAATTGGATAGTGATTGTTCTGTAGGTGATTTACGGTCAGTCCTTTAATAATTGGACAGTGATTGTTCTGTAGGTGATTTACGGTCAGTCCTTTAATAATTGGACAGTGATTGTTCTGTCGGTGATTTACGTTCAGTCCTTTAATAATTGGATAGTGATTGTTCTGTCGGTGATTTACGGTCAGTCCTTTAATAATTGGACAGTGTTGTTCTGTCACTGATTTACGGTCAGTCCTTTAATAATTGGATAGTGATTGTTCTGTAGGTGATTTACGGTCAGTCCTTTAATAATTGGACAGTGATTGTTCTGTAGGTGATTTACGGTCAGTCCTTTAATAATTGGACAGTGATTGTTCTGTAGGTGATTTACGGTCAGTCCTTTAATAATTGGATAGTGATTGTTCTGTAGGTGATTTACGGTCAGTCCTTTAATAATTGGACAGTGATTGTTCTGTAGGTGATTTACGGTCAGTCCTTTAATAATTGGACAGTGATTGTTCTGTAGGTGATTTACGGTCAGTCCTTTAATAATTGGATAGTGATTGTTCTGTAGGTGATTTACGGTCAGTCCTTTAATAATTGGACAGTGATTGTTCTGTAGGTGATTTACGGTCACTCCTTTAATAATTGGATAGTGATTGTTCTGTAGGTGATTTACGGTCAGTCCTTTAATAATTGGATAGTGATTGTTCTGTAGGTGATTTACGGTCAGTCCTTTAATAATTGGATAGTGATTGTTCTGTAGGTGATTTACGGTCAGTCCTTTAATAATTGAACAGTGATTGTTCTGTAGGTGTTTTACGGTCAGTCCTTTAATAATTGGACAGTGATTGTTCTGTAGGTGATTTACGGTCAGTCCTTTAATAGTTGGACAGTGATTGTTCTGTAGGTGATTTACGGTCAGTCCTTTAATAATTGGACAGTGATTGTTCTGTAGGTGATTTACGGTCAGTCCTTTAATAATTGAACAGTGATTGTTCTGTTGGTGATTTACGGTCAGTCCTTTAATAATTGGATAGTGATTGTTCTGTAGGTGATTTACGGTCAGTCCTTTAATAATTGGACAGTGATTGTTCTGTAGGTGATTTACGGTCAGTCCTTTAATAATTGGACAGTGATTGTTCTGTAGGTGATTTACGGTCAGTCCTTTAATAGTTGGACAGTGATTGTTCTGTAGGTGATTTACGGTCAGTCCTTTAATAGTTGGACAGTGATTGTTCTGTAGGTGATTTACGGTCAGTCCTTTAATAATTGGACAGTGATTGTTCTGTAGGTGATTTACGGTCAGTCCTTTAATAATTGAACAGTGATTGTTCTGTTGGTGATTTACGGTCAGTCCTTTAATAATTGAACAGTGATTGTTCTGTAGGTGATTTACGGTCATTCCTTTAATAATTGGACAGTGATTGTTCTGCAGGTGATTTACGGTCAGTCCTTTAATAATTGGACAGTGATTGTTCTGTAGGTGATTTACGGTCACTCCTTTAATAATTGGATAGTGATTGTTCTGTAGGTGATTTACGGTCAGTCCTTTAATAATTGGATAGTGATTGTTCTGTAGGTGATTTACGGTCAGTCCTTTAATAATTGGATAGTGATTGTTCTGTAGGTGATTTACGGTCAGTCCTTTAATAATTGAACAGTGATTGTTCTGTAGGTGATTTACGGTCAGTCCTTTAATAATTGAACAGTGATTGTTCTGTTGGTGATTTACGGTCAGTCCTTTAATAATTGAACAGTGATTGTTCTGTAGGTGATTTACGGTCATTCCTTTAATAATTGGACAGTGATTGTTCTGTTGGTGATTTACGGTCAGTCCTTTAATAATTGAACAGTGATTGTTCTGTAGGTGATTTACGGTCAGTCCTTTAATAATTGGACAGTGATTGTTCTGTAGGTGATTTACGGTCAGTCCTTTAATAATTGGACAGTGATTGTTCTGTAGGTGATTTACGGTCAGTCCTTTAATAATTGGATAGTGATTGTTCTGTAGGTGATTTACGGTCAGTCCTTTAATAATTGGACAGTGATTGTTCTGTAGGTGATTTACGGTCAGTCCTTTAATAATTGAACAGTGATTGTTCTGTAGGTGATTTACGGTCAGTCCTTTAATAATTGGATAGTGATTGTTCTGTAGGTGATTTACGGTCAGTCCTTTAATAATTGGACAGTGATTGTTCTGTAGGTGATTTACGGTCATTCCTTTAATAATTGGACAGTGATTGTTCTGTCGGTGATTTACGGTCAGTCCTTTAATAATTGGACAGTGATTGTTCTGTAGGTGATTTATGGTCAGTCCTTTAATAATTGGACAGTGATTGTTCTGTAGGTGATTTACGGTCAGTCCTTTAATAATTGGATAGTGATTGTTCTGTAGGTGATTTACGGTCAGTCCTTTAATAATTGGACAGTGATTGTTCTGTCGGTGATTTACGGTCAGTCCTTTATTAATTGGACAGTGATTGTTCTGTAGGTGATTTACGGTCAGTCCTTTAATAATTGGATAGTGATTGTTCTGTAGGTGATTTACGGTCAGTCCTTTAATAATTGGATAGTGATTGTTCTGTAGGTGATTTACGGTCAGTCCTTTAATAATTGGACAGTGATTGTTCTGTAGGTGATTTACGGTCAGTCCTTTAATAATTGGACAGTGATTGTTCTGTCGGTGATTTACGGTCAGTCCTTTATTAATTGGACAGTGATTGTTCTGTAGGTGATTTACGGTCAGTCCTTTAATAATTGGATAGTGATTGTTCTGTAGGTGATTTACGGTCAGTCCTTTAATAATTGGATAGTGATTGTTCTGTAGGTGATTTACGGTCATTCCTTTAATAATTGGACAGTGATTGTTCTGTTGGTGATTTACGGTCAGTCCTTTAATAATTGAACAGTGATTGTTCTGTAGGTGATTTACGGTCAGTCCTTTAATAATTGGATAGTGATTGTTCTGTAGGTGATTTACGGTCAGTCCTTTAATAATTGGACAGTGATTGTTCTGTAGGTGATTTACGGTCAGTCCTTTAATAATTGGACAATGATTGTTCTGTAGGTGATTTACGGTCAGTCCTTTAATAATTGGACAGTGATTGTTCTGTAGGTGATTTACGGTCAGTCCTTTAATAATTGGACAGTGATTGTTCTGTAGGTGATTTACGGTCAGTCCTTTAATAATTGGATAGTGATTGTTCTGTAGGTGATTTACGGTCAGTCCTTTAATAATTGGACAGTGATTGTTCTGTAGGTGATTTACGGTCATTCCTTTAATAATTGGACAGTGATTGTTCTGTCGGTGATTTACGGTCAGTCCTTTAATAATTGGACAGTGATTGTTCTGTAGGTGATTTATGGTCAGTCCTTTAATAATTGGACAGTGATTGTTCTGTAGGTGATTTACGGTCAGTCCTTTAATAATTGGATAGTGATTGTTCTGTAGGTGATTTACGGTCAGTCCTTTAATAATTGGACAGTGATTGTTCTGTCGGTGATTTACGGTCAGTCCTTTATTAATTGGACAGTGATTGTTCTGTAGGTGATTTACGGTCAGTCCTTTAATAATTGGATAGTGATTGTTCTGTAGGTGATTTACGGTCAGTCCTTTAATAATTGGATAGTGATTGTTCTGTAGGTGATTTACGGTCAGTCCTTTAATAATTGGACAGTGATTGTTCTGTAGGTGATTTACGGTCAGTCCTTTAATAATTGGACAGTGATTGTTCTGTCGGTGATTTACGGTCAGTCCTTTATTAATTGGACAGTGATTGTTCTGTAGGTGATTTACGGTCAGTCCTTTAATAATTGGATAGTGATTGTTCTGTAGGTGATTTACGGTCAGTCCTTTAATAATTGGATAGTGATTGTTCTGTAGGTGATTTACGGTCAGTCCTTTAATAATTGGATAGTGATTGTTCTGTAGGTGATTTACGGTCAGTCCTTTAATAATTGGACAGTGATTGTTCTGTAGGTGATTTACGGTCAGTCCTTTAATAATTGTCAGTGATTGTTCTGTAGGTGATTTACGGTCAGTCCTTTAATAATTGGACAGTGATTGTTCTGTAGGTGATTTACGGTCAATCCTTTAATAATTGGACAGTGCTTGTTCTGTAGGTGATTTATGGTCAGTCCTTTAATAATTGGACAGTGATTGTTCTGTAGGTGATTTACGGTCAGTCCTTTAATAATTGGACAGTGATTGTTCTGTAGGTGATTTACGGTCAGTCCTTTAATAATTGGATAGTGATTGTTCTGTAGGTGATTTACGGTCAGTCATTTAATAATTGGACAGTGATTGTTCTGTAGGTGATTTACGGTCAGTCCTTTAATAATTGGACAGTGATTGTTCTGTAGGTGATTTACGGTCAGTCCTTTAATAATTGGACAGTGATTGTTCTGTCGGTGATTTACGGTCAGTCCTTTATTAATTGGACAGTGATTGTTCTGTAGGGGATTTACGGTCAGTCCTTTAATAATTGGATAGTGATTGTTCTGTAGGTGATTTACGGTCAGTCCTTTAATAATTGGATAGTGATTGTTCTGTAGGTGATTTACGGTCAGTCCTTTAATAATTGGATAGTGATTGTTCTGTAGGTGATTTACGGTCAGTCCTTTAATAATTGGACAGTGATTGTTCTGTAGGTGATTTACGGTCAGTCCTTTAATAATTGTCAGTGATTGTTCTGTAGGTGATTTACGGTCAGTCCTTTAATAATTGGACAGTGATTGTTCTGTAGGTGATTTACGGTCAATCCTTTAATAATTGGACAGTGCTTGTTCTGTAGGTGATTTATGGTCAGTCCTTTAATAATTGGACAGTGATTGTTCTGTAGGTGATTTACGGTCAGTCCTTTAATAATTGGACAGTGATTGTTCTGTAGGTGATTTACGGTCAGTCCTTTAATAATTGGATAGTGATTGTTCTGTAGGTGATTTACGGTCAGTCATTTAATAATTGGACAGTGATTGTTCTGTAGGTGATTTACGGTCAGTCATTTAATAATTGGACAGTGATTGTTCTGTAGGTGATTTACGGTCAGTCCTTTAATAATTGGATAGTGATTGTTCTGTAGGTGATTTACGGTCAGTCATTTAATAATTGGACAGTGATTGTTCTGTAGGTGATTTACGGTCAGTCCTTTAATAATTGGACAGTGATTGTTCTGTAGGTGATTTACGGTCAGTCCTTTAATAATTGGATAGTAATTGTTCTGTAGGTGATTTACGGTCAGTCCTTTAATAATTGGACAGTGATTGTTCTGTAGGTGATTTACGGTCAGTCCTTTAATAATTGGACAGTGATTGTTCTGTAGGTGATTTACGGTCAGTCCTTTAATAATTGGACAGTGATTGTTCTGTAGGTGATTTACGGTCAGTCATTTAATAATTGGACAGTGATTGTTCTGTAGGTGATTTACGGTCAGTCCTTTAATAATTGGACAGTGATTGTTCTGTAGGTGATTTACGGTCAGTCCTTTAATAATTGGATAGTAATTGTTCTGTAGGTGATTTACGGTCAGTCCTTTAATAATTGGACAGTGATTGTTCTGTAGGTGATTTACGGTCAGTCCTTTAATAATTGGACAGTGATTGTTCTGCAGGTGATTTACGGTCAGTCCTTTAATAATTGGACAGTGATTGTTCAGTAGGTGATTTATGGTCAGTCCTTTAATAATTGGACAGTGATTGTTCTGTAGGTGATTTACGGTCAGTCCTTTAATAATTGGATAGTAATTGTTCTGTAGGTGATTTACGGTCAATCCTTTAATAATTGGATAGTGATTGTTCTGTAGGTGTTTTACGGTCAGTCCTTTAATAATTGGACAGTGATTGTTCTGTAGGTGATTTACGGTCAGTCCTTTAATAATTGGACGGTGATTGTTCTGTAGGTGATTTACGGTCAGTCCTTTAATAATTGGACAGTGATTGTTCTGTAGGTGTTTTACGGTCAGTCCTTTAATAATTGGACGGTGATTGTTCTGTAGGTGATTTACGGTCAGTCCTTTAATAATTGGACGGTGATTGTTCTGTAGGTGATTTACGGTCAGTCCTTTAATAATAGGACAGTGATTGTTCTGTAGGTGATTTACGGTCAGTCCTTTAATAATTGGACAGTGATTGTTCAGTAGGTGATTTATGGTCAGTCCTTTAATAATTGGACAGTGATTGTTCTGTAGGTGATTTACGGTCAGTCCTTTAATAATTGGATAGTAATTGTTCTGTAGGTGATTTACGGTCAGTCCTTTAATAATTGGATAGTGATTGTTCAGTAGGTGATTTATGGTCAGTCCTTTAATAATTGGACAGTGATTGTTCTGTAGGTGATTTA
The DNA here is from genome assembly GCF_036365525.1 of Heterodontus francisci. Lineage (NCBI taxonomy): Eukaryota > Metazoa > Chordata > Chondrichthyes > Heterodontiformes > Heterodontidae > Heterodontus > Heterodontus francisci. The sequence continues at coordinate 141,102 of NW_027141849.1, forward strand.
CGGTCAGTCCTTTAATAATTGGACCGTGATTGTTCTGTAGGTGATTTACAGTCAGTCCTTTAATAATTGGACAGTGATTGTTCTGTAGGTGATTTACGGTCAGTCCTTTAATAATTGGACCGTGATTGTTCTGTAGGTGATTTACGGTCAGTCCTTTAATAATTGGACATTGATTGTTCTGGAGGTGATTTACGGTCAGTCCTTTAATAATTGGACAGTGATTGTTCTGTAGGTGATTTACGGTCAGTCCTTTAATAATTGGATAGTGATTGTTCTGTAGGTGATTTACGGTCAGTCCTTTAATAATTGGATAGTGATTGTTCAGTAGGTGATTTATGGTCAGTCCTTTAATAATTGGATAGTGATTGTTCAGTAGGTGATTTATGGTCAGTCCTTTAATAATTGGACAGTGATTGTTCTGTAGGTGATTTACGGTCAGTCCTTTAATAATTGGATAGTGATTGTTCTGTAGGTGATTTACGGTCAGTCCTTTAATAATTGGATAGTGATTGTTCAGTAGGTGATTTATGGTCAGTCCTTTAATAATTGGACAGTGATTGTTCTGTCGGTGATTTACGGTCAGTCCTTTAATAATTGGATAGTGATTGTTCAGTAGGTGATTTATGGTCAGTCCTTTAATAATTGGACAGTGATTGTTCTGTAGGTGATTTACGGTCAGTCCTTTAATAATTGGACAGTGATTGTTCTGTAGGTGATTTACGGTCAGTCCTTTAATAATTGGATAGTGATTGTTCAGTAGGTGATTTACGGTCAGTCCTTTAATAATTGGATAGTGATTGTTCAGTAGGTGATTTACGGTCAGTCCTTTAATAATTGGATAGTGATTGTTCTGTAGGTGATTTACGGTCAGTCCTTTAATAATTGGACAGTGATTGTTCTGTAGGTGATTTACGGTCAGTCCTTTAATAATTGGACAGTGATTGTTCTGTAGGTGATTTACGGTCAGTCCTTTAATAATTGGACAGTGATTGTTCTGTAGGTGATTTACGGTCAGTCCTTTAATAATTGGACAGTGATTGTTCTGTAGGTGATTTACGGTCAGTCCTTTAATAATTGGACAGTGATTGTTCTGTAGGTGATTTACGGTCAGTCCTTTAATAATTGGATAGTGATTGTTCTGTAGGTGATTTACGGTCAGTCCTTTAATAATTGAACAGTGATTGTTCTGTAGGTGATTTACGGTCAGTCCTTTAATAATTGGACAGTGATTGTTCTGTAGGTGATTTACGGTCAGTCCTTTAATAATAGGACAGTGATTGTTCTGTAGGTGATTTACGGTCAGTCCTTTAATAATTGGACAGTGATTGTTCTGTTGGTGATTTACGGTCAGTCCTTTAATAATTGGACAGTGATTGTTCTGTAGGTGATTTACGGTCAGTCCTTTAATAATTGGATAGTGATTGTTCTGTAGGTGATTTACGGTCAGTCCTTTAATAATTGGACAGTGATTGTTCTGTAGGTGATTTACGGTCAGGTCTTTAATAATTGGACAGTGATTGTTCTGTAGGTGATTTACGGTCAGTCCTTTAATAATTGGATAGTGATTGTTCTTTAGGTGATTTACGTTCAGTCCTTTAATAATTGGACAGTGATTGTTCTGTAGGTGATTTACGGTCAGTCCTTTAATAATTGGACAGTGATTGTTCTGTAGGTGATTTACGGTCAGTCCTTTAATAATTGGATAGTGATTGTTCTGTAGGTGATTTACGTTCAGTCCTTTAATAATTGGACAGTGATTGTTCTGTAGGTGATTTACGGTCAGTCCTTTAATAATTGGACAGTGATTGTTCTGTAGGTGATTTACGGTCAGTCCTTTAATAATTGGACAGTGATTGATCTGTAGGTGATTTACGGTCAGTCCTTTAATAATTGGACAGTGATTGTTCTGCAGGTGATTTACGTTCAGTCCTTTAATAATTGAACAGTGATTGTTCTGTAGGTGATTTACGGTCAGTCCTTTAATAATTGGACAGTGATTGTTCTGTAGGTGATTTACGGTCAGTCCTTTAATAATTGGACAGTGATTGTTCTGTAGGTGATTTACGGTCAGTCCTTTAATAATTGGACAGTGATTGTTCTGTAGGTGATTTACGGACAGTCCTTTATTAATTGGACAGTGATTGTTCTGTAGGTGATTTACGGTCAGTTCTTTAATAATTGGACAGTGATTGTTCTGTAGGTGATTTACGGTCAGTCCTTTAATAATTGGACAGTGATTGTTCTGTAGGTGATTTACGGTCAGTCCTTTAATAATTGGACAGTGATTGTTCTGTCGGTGATTTACGGTCAGTCCTTTAATAATTGGACAGTGATTGTTCTGTAGGTGATTTACGGTCAGTCCTTTAATAATTGGATAGTGATTGTTCTGTAGGTGATTTACGGTCAGTCCTTTATTAATTGGACAGTGATTGTTCTGTAGGTGATTTACGGTCAGTCCTTTATTAATTGGACAGTGATTGTTCTGTAGGTGATTTACGGTCAGTCCTTTAATAATTGGATAGTGATTGTTCTGTAGGTGATTTACGGTCAGTCCTTTATTAATTGGACAGTGATTGTTCTGTAGGTGATTTACGGTCAGTCCTTTAATAATTGGATAGTGATTGTTCTGTAGGTGATTTACGGTCAGTCCTTTAATAATTGGATAGTGATTGTTCTGTAGGTGATTTACGGTCAGTCCTTTAATAATTGGACAGTGATTGTTCTGTTGGTGATTTACGGTCAGTCCTTTAATAATTGGACAGTGATTGTTCTGTAGGTGATTTACAGTCAGTCCTTTAATAATTGGATAGTGATTGTTCTGTAGGTGATTTACGGTCAGGCCTTTAATAATTGTACAGTGATTGTTCTGTCGGTGATTTACGGTCAGTCCTTTAATAATTGGACAGTGATTGTTCTGTAGGTGATTTACGGTCAGTCCTTTAATAATTCGACAGTGATTGTTCTGTAGGTGATTTACAGTCAGTCCTTTAATAATTGGACAGTGATTGTTCTGCAGGTGATTTACGGTCAGTACTTTAATAATTGGACAGTGATTGTTCTGTTTGTGATTTACGGTCAGTCCTTTAATAATTGGACAGTGATTGTTCTGTAGGTGATTTACGGTCAGTCCTTTAATAATTGGACAGTGATTGTTCTGTAGGAGATTTACGGTCAGTCCTTTAATAATTGGATAGTGATTGTTCTGTAGGTGATTTATGGTCAGTCCTTTAATAATTGGATAGTGATTGTTCTGTTTGTGATTTACGGTCAGTCCTTTAATAATTGGACAGTGATTGTTCTGTAGGTGATTTACGGTCAGTCCTTTAATAATTGGACAGTGATTGTTCTGTAGGAGATTTACGGTCAGTCCTTTAATAATTGGATAGTGATTGTTCTGTAGGTGATTTATGGTCAGTCCTTTAATAATTGGATAGTGATTGTTCTGTAGGTGATTTACGGTCAGTCCTTTAATAATTGGACAGTGATTGTTCTGTAGGTGATTTACGGTCAATCCTTTAATAATTGGACAGTGATTGTTCTGTAGGTGATTTACGGTCAGTCCTTTAATAATTGGACAGTGATTGTTCTGTAGGTGATTTACGGTCAGTCCTTTAATAATTGGATAGTGATTGTTCTGCAGGTGATTTACGGTCAGTCCTTTAATAATTGGATAGTGATTGTTCTGTAGGTGATTTACGGTCAGTCCTTTAATAATTGGACAGTGATTGTTCTGTAGGTGATTTACGGTCAGTCCTTTAATAATTGGACAGTGATTGTTCTGTAGGTGATTTACGGTCAGTCCTTTAATAATTGGATAGTGATTGTTCTGTAGGTGATTTACGGTCAGTCCTTTAATAATTGGACAGTGATTGTTCTGTCGGTGATTTACGGTCAGTCCTTTAATAATTGGACAGTGATTGTTCTGTAGGTGATTTACGGTCAGTCCTTTAATAATTGGATAGTGATTGTTCTGTCGGTGATTTACGGTCAGTCCTTTAATAATTGGACAGTGATTGTTCTGTAGGTGATTTACGGTCAGTCCTTCAATAATTGGACAGTGATTGTTCTGTCGGTGATTTACGGTCAGTCCTTTAATAATTGGACAGTGATTGTTCTGTAGGTGATTTACGGTCAGTTCTTTAATAATTGGATAGTGATTGTTCTGTCGGTGATTTACAGTCAGTCCTTCAATAATTGGACAGTGATTGTTCTGTCGGTGATTTACGGTCAGTCCTTTAATAATTGGACAGTGATTGTTCTGTAGGTGATTTACGGTCAGTCCTTCAATAATTGGACAGTGATTGTTCTGTAGGTGATTTACGGTCAGTCCTTTAATAATTGGACAGTGATTGTTCTGTAGGTGATTTACGGTCAGTCCTTCAATAATTGGACAGTGATTGTTCTGTAGGTGATTTACGGTCAGTCCTTTAATAATTGGACAGTGATTGTTCTGTAGGTGATTTACGGTCAGTCCTTCAATAATTGGACAGTGATTGTTCTGTAGGTAATTTACGGTCAGTCCTTTAATAATAGGACAGTGATTGTTCTGTAGGTGATTTACGGTCAGTCCTTTAATAATTGGACAGTGATTGTTCTGTAGGTGATTTACGGTCAGTCCTTTAATAATTGGACAGTGATTGTTCTGTCGGTGATTTACGGTCATTCCTTTAATAATTGGACAGTGATTGTTCTGTAGGTGATTTACGGTCAGTCCTTTAATAATTGGACAGTGATTGTTCTGTAGGTGATTTACGGTCTGTCCTTTAATAATTGGACAGTGATTGTTCTGTCGGTGATTTACGGTCATTCCTTTAATAATTGGACAGTGATTGTTCTGTAGGTGATTTACGGTCAGTCCTTTCATAATTGGATAGTGATTGTTCTGTCGGTGATTTACGGTCAGTCCTTTAATAATTGGACAGTGATTGTTCTGTAGGTGATTTACGGTCAGTCCTTTAATAATTGGATAGTGATTGTTCTGTCGGTGATTTACAGTCAGTCCTTTAATAATTGGACAGTGATTGTTCTGTAGGTGATTTACGGTCAGTCCTTTAATAATTGGACAGTGATTGTTCTGTAGGTGATTTACGGTCAGTCCTTTAATAATTGGATAGTGATTGTTCTGTCGGTGATTTACGGTCAGTCCTTCAATAATTGGACAGTGATTGTTCTGTAGGTGATTTACGGTCAGTCCTTTAATAATTGGACAGTGATTGTTCTGTAGGTGATTTACGGTCAGTGCTTTAATAATTGGACAGTGATTGTTCTGTAGGTGATTTACGGTCAGTCCTTTAATAATTGGACAGTGATTGTTCTGTCGGTGATTTACGGTCAGTCCTTTAATAATTGGACAGTGATTGTTCTGTAGGTGATTTACGGTCAGTCCTTTAATAATTGGACAGTGATTGTTCTGTAGGTGATTTACGGTCAGTCCTTTAATAATTGGACAGTGATTGTTCTGTAGGTGATTTACGGTCAGTTCTTTAATAATTGGATAGTGATTGTTCTGTCGGTGATTTACGGTCAGTTCTTTAATAATTGGATAGTGATTGTTCTGTCGGTGATTTACAGTCAGTCCTTTAATAATTGGATAGTGATTGTTCTGTAGGTGATTTACGGTCAGTTCTTTAATAATTGGATAGTGATTGTTCTGTCGGTGATTTACAGTCAGTCCTTCAATAATTGGACAGTGATTGTTCTGTCGGTGATTTACGGTCAGTCCTTTAATAATTGGACAGTGATTGTTCTGTAGGTGATTTACGGTCAGTCCTTCAATAATTGGACAGTGATTGTTCTGTAGGTGATTTACGGTCAGTCCTTTAATAATTGGACAGTGATTGTTCTGTAGGTGATTTACGGTCAGTCCTTCAATAATTGGACAGTGATTGTTCTGTAGGTGATTTACGGTCAGTCCTTTAATAATTGGACAGTGATTGTTCTGTAGGTGATTTACGGTCAGTCCTTCAATAATTGGACAGTGATTGTTCTGTAGGTAATTTACGGTCAGTCCTTTAATAATAGGACAGTGATTGTTCTGTAGGTGATTTACGGTCAGTCCTTTAATAATTGGACAGTGATTGTTCTGTAGGTGATTTACGGTCAGTCCTTTAATAATTGGACAGTGATTGTTCTGTCGGTGATTTACGGTCATTCCTTTAATAATTGGACAGTGATTGTTCTGTAGGTGATTTACGGTCAGTCCTTTCATAATTGGATAGTGATTGTTCTGTCGGTGATTTACGGTCAGTCCTTTAATAATTGGACAGTGATTGTTCTGTAGGTGATTTACGGTCAGTCCTTTAATAATTGGATAGTGATTGTTCTGTCGGTGATTTACAGTCAGTCCTTTAATAATTGGACAGTGATTGTTCTGTAGGTGATTTACGGTCAGTCCTTTAATAATTGGACAGTGATTGTTCTGTAGGTGATTTACGGTCAGTCCTTTAATAATTGGATAGTGATTGTTCTGTCGGTGATTTACGGTCAGTCCTTCAATAATTGGACAGTGATTGTTCTGTAGGTGATTTACGGTCAGTCCTTTAATAATTGGACAGTGATTGTTCTGTAGGTGATTTACGGTCAGTGCTTTAATAATTGGACAGTGATTGTTCTGTAGGTGATTTACGGTCAGTCCTTTAATAATTGGACAGTGATTGTTCTGTCGGTGATTTACGGTCAGTCCTTTAATAATTGGACAGTGATTGTTCTGTCGGTGATTTACGGTCAGTCCTTTAATAATTGGACAGTGATTGTTCTGTAGGTGATTTACGGTCAGTCCTTTAATAATTGGACAGTGATTGTTCTGTTGGTGATTTACGGTCAGTCCTTTAATAATTGGACAGTGATTGTTCTGTAGGTGATTTACGGTCAGTGCTTTAATAATTGGACAGTGATTGTTCTGTAGGTGATTTACGGTCAGTCCTTTAATAATTGGACAGTGATTGTTCTGTAGGTGATTTACGGTCAGTCCTTTAATAATTGGACAGTGATTGTTCTGTAGGTGATTTACGGTCAGTCCTTCAATAATTGGACAGTGATTGTTCTGTCGGTGATTTACGGTCAGTCCTTTAATAATTGGATCGTGATTGTTCTGTCGGTGATTTACGGTCAGTCCTTTAATAATTGGACAGTGATTGTTCTGTAGGTGATTTACGGTCAGTCCTTTAATAATTGGACAGTGATTGTTCTGTAGGTGATTTACGGTCAGTGCTTTAATAATTGGACAGTGATTGTTCTGTAGGTGATTTACGGTCAGTCCTTTAATAATTGGACAGTGATTGTTCTGTAGGTGATTTACGGTCAGTCCTTTAATAATTGGACAGTGATTGTTCTGTAGGTGATTTACGGTCAGTCCTTCAATAATTGGACAGTGATTGTTCTGTCGGTGATTTACGGTCAGTCCTTTAATAATTGGACAGTGATTGTTCTGTCGGTGATTTACGGTCAGTCCTTCAATAATTGGACAGTGATTGTTCTGTCGGTGATTTACGGTCAGTCCTTTAATAATTGGATCGTGATTGTTCTGTCGGTGATTTACGGTCAGTCCTTGAATAATTGGACAGTGATTGTTCTGTAGGTGATTTACGGTCAGTCCTTCAATAATTGGACAGTGATTGTTCTGTAGGTGATTTACGGTCAGTCCTTTAATAATTGGACAGTGATTGTTCTGTAGGTGATTTACGGTCAGTCCTTTAATAATTGGACAGTGATTGTTCTGTAGGTGATTTACGGTCAGTCCTTTAATAATTGGACAGTGATTGTTCTGTAGGTGATTTACGGTCAGTCCTTTAATAATTGGATAGTGATTGTTCTGTCGGTGATTTACGGTCAGTCCTTTAATAATTGGACAGTGATTGTTCTGTAGGTGATTTACGGTCAGTCCTTTAATAATTGGACATTGATTGTTCTGTAGGTGATTTACGGTCAGTCCTTTAATAATTGGACAGTGATTGTTCTGTAGGTGATTTACGGTCAGTCCTTCAATAATTGGACAGTGATTGTTCTGTAGGTGATTTACGGTCAGTCCTTTAATAATTGGATAGTGATTGTTCTGTAGGTGACTTACGGTCAGTCCTTTAATAATTGGACAGTGATTGTTCTGTAGGTGATTTACGGACAGTCCTTTAATAATTGGACAGTGATTGTTCTGTAGGTGATTTACGGTCAGTCCTTTAATAATTGGACAGTGATTGTTCTGTAGGTGATTTACGGTCAGTCCTTTAATAATTGGACAGTGATTGTTCTGTAGGTGATTTACGGTCAGTCCTTTAATAATTGGATAGTGATTGTTCTGTCGGTGATTTACGGTCAGTCCTTTAATAATTGGACAGTGATTGTTCTGTAGGTGATTTACGGTCAGTCCTTTAATAATTGGATAGTGATTGTTCTGTCGGTGATTTACGGTCAGTCCTTTAATAATTGGACAGTGATTGTTCTGTAGGTGATTTACGGTCAGTCCTTCAATAATTGGACATTGATTGTTCTGTAGGTGATTTACGGTCAGTCCTTTAATAATTGGACAGTGATTGTTCTGTAGGTGATTTACGGTCAGTCCTTCAATAATTGGACAGTGATTGTTCTGTAGGTGATTTACGGTCAGTCCTTTAATAATTGGACAGAGATTGTTCTGTAGGTGATTTACGGTCAGTCCTTTAATAATTGGACAGTGATTGTTCTGTAGGTGATTTATGGTCAGTCCTTCAATAATTGGACAGTGATTGTTCTGTAGGTGATTTACGGTCAGTCCTTTAATAATTGGACAGTGATTGTTCTGTAGGTGATTTACGGTCAGTCCTTTAATAATTGGACAGAGATTGTTCTGTAGGTGATTTACGGTCAGTCCTTTAATAATTGGACAGTGATTGTTCTGTAGGTGATTTATGGTCAGTCCTTCAATAATTGGACAGTGATTGTTCTGTAGGTGATTTATGGTCAGTCCTTCAATAATTGGACAGTGATTGTTCTGTAGGTGATTTACGGTCAGTCCTTTAATAATTGGACAGTGATTGTTCTGTAGGTGATTTACGGTCAGTCCTTTAATAATTGGACAGTGATTGTTCTGTAGGTTGATTTACGGTCAGTCCTTTAATAATTGGACAGTGATTGTTCTGTAGGTGATTTACGGTCAGTCCTTTAATAATTGGATAGTGATTGTTCTGTAGGTGATTTACGGTCAGTCCTTTAATAATTGGACAGTGATTGTTCTGTAGGTGATTTACGGTCAGTCCTTTAATAATTGGATAGTGATTGTTCTGTAGGTGATTTACGGTCAGTCCTTTAATAATTGGATAGTGATTGTTCTGTAGGTGATTTACGGTCAGTCCTTTAATAATTGGACAGTGATTGTTCTGTAGGTGATTTACGGTCAGTCCTTTAATAATTGGACAGTGATTGTTCTGTCGGTGATTTACGGTCAGTCCTTTAATAATTGGACAGTGATTGTTCTGTAGGTGATTTACGGTCAGTCCTTTAATAATTGGACAGTGATTGTTCTGTAGGTGATTTACGGTCAGTCCTTTAATAATTGGACAGTGATTGTTCTGTAGGTGATTTACGGTCAGTCCTTCAATAATTGGACAGTGATTGTTCTGTAGGTGATTTACGGTCAGGCCTTTAATAATTGGATAGTGATTGTTCTGTCGGTGATTTACGGTCAGTCCTTTAATAATTGGACAGTGATTGTTCTGTAGGTGATTTACGGTCAGTCCTTTAATAATTGGACAGTGATTGTTCTGTAGGTGATTTACGGTCAGTCCTTTAATAATTGGACAGTGATTGTTCTGTAGGTGATTTACGGTCAGTCCTTTAATAATTGGACAGTGATTGTTCTGTAGGTGATTTACTGTCAGTCCTTTAATAATTGGACAGTGATTGTTCTGTAGGTGATTTACGGTCAGTCCTTTAATAATTGGACAGTGATTGTTCTGTAGGTGATTTACGGTCAGTCCTTTAATAATTGGACAGTGATTGTTCTGCAGGTGATTTACGGTCAGTCCTTTAATAATTGGATAGTGATTGTTCTGTAGGTGATTTACGGTCAGTCCTTTAATAATTGGACAGTGATTGTTCTGTAGGTGATTTACAGTCAGTCCTTTAATAATTGGACAGTGATTGTTCTGTAGGTGATTTACGGTCAGTCCTTTAATAATTGGACAGTGATTGTTCTGTAGGTGATTTACGGTCAGTCCTTTAATAATTGGACAGTGATTGTTCTGTAGGAGATTTACGGTCAGTCCTTTAATAATTGGACAGTGATTGTTCTGTAGGTGATTTACGGTCAGTCCTTTAATAATTGGACAGTGATTGTTCTGTAGGTGATTTACGGTCAATCCTTTAATAATTGGACAGTGATTGTTCTGTAGGTGATTTACGGTCAGTCCTTTAATAATAGGACAGTGATTGTTCTGTAGGTGATTTACGGTCAGTCCTTTAATAATTGGACAGTGATTGTTCTGTAGGTGATTTACGGTCAGTCCTTTAATAATTGGACAGTGATTGTTCTGTAGGTGATTTACAGTCAGTCCTTTAATAATTGGACAGTGATTGTTCTGTAGGTGATTTACGGTCAGTCCTTTAATAATTGTACAGTGATTGTTCTGTAGGTGATTTACGGTCAGTCCTTTAATAATTGGACAGTGATTGTTCTGTAGGTGATTTACGGTCAGTCCTTTAATAATTGGACAGTGATTGTTCTGTCGGTGATTTACGGTCAGGCCTTTAATAATTGTACAGTGATTGTTCTGTCGGTGATTTACGGTCAGTCCTTTAATAATTGGACAGTGATTGTTCTGTAGGTGATTTACGGTCAGTCCTTTAATAATTGGATAGTGATTGTTCTGTAGGTGATTTACAGTGAGTCCTTTAATAATTGGATAGTGATTGTTCTGTAGGTGATTTACGGTCAGTCCTTTAATAATTTGACAGTGATTGTTCTGTAGGTGATTTACGGTCAGTCCTTTAATAATTGGACAGTGATTGTTCTGTAGGTGATTTACAGTCAGTCCTTTAATAATTGGACAGTGATTGTTCTGTAGGTGATTTACGGTCAGTCCTTTAATAATTGTACAGTGATTGTTCTGTAGGTGATTTACGGTCAGTCCTTTAATAATTGGACAGTGATTGTTCTGTAGGTGATTTACGGTCAGTCCTTTAATAATAGGACAGTGATTGTTCTGTAGGTGATTTATGGTCATTCCTTTAATAATTGGACAGTGATTGTTCTGTCGGTGATTTACGGTCAGGCCTTTAATAATTGTACAGTGATTGTTCTGTAGGTGATTTACGGTCTGTCCTTTAATAATTGGACAGTGATTGTTCTGTCGGTGATTTACGGTCAGCCCTTTAATAATTGGACAGTGATTGTTCTGTAGGTGATTTACGGTCTGTCCTTTAATAATTGGATAGTGATTGTTCTGTCGGTGATTTACGGTCAGTCCTTTAATAATTGGACAGTGATTGTTCTGTCGGTGATTTACGGTCAGGCCTTTAATAATTGTACAGTGATTGTTCTGTCGGTGATTTACGGTCAGTCCTTTAATAATTGGACAGTGATTGTTCTGTAGGTGATTTACGGTCAGTCCTTTAATAATTGGATAGTGATTGTTCTGTAGGTGATTTACGGTCAGGCCTTTAATAATTGTACAGTGATTGTTCTGTCGGTGATTTACGGTCAGTCCTTTAATAATTGGATAGTGATTGTTCTGTAGGTGATTTACGGTCAGGCCTTTAATAATTGTACAGTGATTGTTCTGTCGGTGATTTACGGTCAGTCCTTTAATAATTGGACAGTGATTGTTCTGTAGGTGATTTACGGTCAGTCCTTTAATAATTCGACAGTGATTGTTCTGTTGGTGATTTACAGTCAGTCCTTTAATAATTGGACAGTGATTGTTCTGTTGGTGATTTACGGTCAGTCCTTTAATAATTGGACAGTGATTGTTCTGTAGGTGATTTACGGTCAGTCCTTTAATAATTGGACAGTGATTGTTCTGTAGGAGATTTACGGTCAGTCCTTTAATAATTGGACAGTGATTGTTCTGTAGGTGATTTACGGTCAGTCCTTTAATAATTTGACAGTGATTGTTCTGTAGGTGATTTACGGTCTGTCCTTTAATAATTGGACAGTGATTGTTCTGTAGGTGATTTACGGTCAGTCCTTTAATAATTGGACAGTGATTGTTCTGTAGGTGATTTACGGTCAGTCCTTTAATAATTGGACAGTGATTGTTCTGTAGGTGATTTACGGTCAGTCCTTTAATAATTGGACAGTGATTGTTCTGTAGGTGATTTACGGTCAGTCCTTTAATAATTGGACAGTGATTGTTCTGTAGGTGATTTACGGTCAGTCCTTTAATAATTGGATAGTGATTGTTCTGTCGGTGATTTACGGTCAGTCCTTTAATAATTGGACAGTGATTGTTCTGTAGGTGATTTACGGTCAGTCCTTTAATAATTGGACAGTGATTGTTCTGTAGGTGATTTACGGTCAGTCCTTCAATAATTGGACAGTGATTGTTCTGTCGGTGATTTACGGTCAGTCCTTTAATAATTGGACAGTGATTGTTCTGTAGGTGATTTACGGTCAGTCCTTTAATAATTGGACAGTGATTGTTCTGTAGGTGATTTACGGTCAGTCCTTTAATAATTGGAGAGTGATTGTTCTGTAGGTGATTTACGGTCAGTTCTTTAATAATTGGATAGTGATTGTTCTGTCGGTGATTTACGGTCAGTACTTTAATAATTGAACAGTGATTGTTCTGTAGGTGATTTACGGTCAGTCCTTTAATAATTGGACAGTGATTGTTCTGTAGGTGATTTACGGTCAGTCCTTCAATAATTGAACAGTGATTGTTCTGTAGGTGATTTACGGTCAGTCCTTTAATAATTGGATAGTGATTGTTCTGTAGGTGATTTACGGTCAGTCCTTTAATAATTGGATAGTGATTGTTCTGTCGGTGATTTACGGTCAGTCCTTTAATAATTGGACAGTGATTGTTCTGTAGGTGATTTACGGTCAGTCCTTTAATAATTGGACAGTGATTGTTCTGTAGGTGATTTACGGTCAGTCCTTCAATAATTGGACAGTGATTGTTCTGTCGGTGATTTACGGTCAGTCCTTTAATAATTGGACAGTGATTGTTCTGTAGGTGATTTACGGTCAGTTCTTTAATAATTGGATAGTGATTGTTCTGTCGGTGATTTACGGTCAGTACTTTAATAATTGAACAGTGATTGTTCTGTAGGTGATTTACGGTCAGTCCTTTAATAATTGGACAGTGATTGTTCTGTAGGTGATTTACGGTCAGTCCTTCAATAATTGAACAGTGATTGTTCTGTAGGTGATTTACGGTCAGTCCTTTAATAATTGGACAGTGATTGTTCTGTAGGTGATTTACGGTCAGTCCTTCAATAATTGGACAGTGATTGTTCTGTAGGTGATTTACGGTCAGTCCTTTAATAATTGGACAGTGATTGTTCTGTAGGTGATTTACGGTCAGTCCTTTAATAATTGGACAGTGATTGTTCTGTAGGTGATTTACGGTCAGTCCTTCAATAATTGGACAGTGATTGTTCTGTCGGTGATTTACGGTCAGTCCTTTAATAATTGGACAGTGATTGTTCTGTAGGTGATTTACGGTCAGTTCTTTAATAATTGGACAGTGATTGTTCTGACGGTGATTTACGGTCAGTCCTTTAATAATTGGACAGTGATTGTTCTGTAGGTGATTTACGGTCAGTCCTTTAATAATTGGACAGTGATTGTTCTGTAGGTGATTTACGGTCAGTCCTTCATAATTGGACAGTGATTGTTCTGTCGGTGATTTACGGTCAGTCCTTTAATAATTGGATAGTGATTGTTCTGTCGGTGATTTACGGTCAGTCCTTGAATAATTGGACAGTGATTGTTCTGTAGGTGATTTACGGTCAGTCCTTCAATAATTGGACAGTGATTGTTCTGTAGGTGATTTACGGTCAGTCCTTTAATAATTGGACAGTGATTGTTCTGTAGGTGATTTACGGTCAGTCCTTTAATAATTGGACAGTGATTGTTCTGTAGGTGATTTACGGTCAGTCCTTTAATAATTGGATAGTGATTGTTCTGTCGGTGATTTACGGTCAGTCCTTTAATAATTGGACAGTGATTGTTCTGTCGGTGATTTACGGTCAGTCCTTTAATAATTGGACAGTGATTGTTCTGTAGGTGATTTACGGTCAGTCCTTTAATAATTGGACAGTGATTGTTCTGTAGGTGATTTACGGTCAGTCCTTTAATAATTGGATAGTGATTGTTCTGTCGGTGATTTACGGCCAGTCCTTTAATAATTGGACAGTGATTGTTCTGTCGGTGATTTACGGTCAGTCCTTTAATAATTGGACAGTGATTGTTCTGTAGGTGATTTACGGTCAGTCCTTTAATAATTGGATAGTGATTGTTCTGTCGGTGATTTACGGTCAGTCCTTTAATAATTGGACAGTGATTGTTCTGTAGGTGATTTACGGTCAGTCCTTTAATAATTGGATAGTGATTGTTCTGTCGGTGATTTACGGTCAGTCCTTTAATAATTGGACAGTGATTGTTCTGTAGGTGATTTACGGTCAGTCCTTTAATAATTGGACAGTGATTGTTCTGTAGGTGATTTACGGTCAGTCCTTTAATAATTGGACAGTGATTGTTCTGTAGGTGATTTACGGTCAGTCCTTTAATAATTGGACAGTGATTGTTCTGTAGGTGATTTACGGTCAGTCCTTTAATAATTGGATAGTGATTGTTCTGTCGGTGATTTACGGTCAGTCCTTTAATAATTGGACAGTGATTGTTCTGTAGGTGATTTACGGTCAGTCCTTTAATAATTGGACAGTGATTGTTCTGTAGGTGATTTACGGTCAGTCCTTTAATAATTGGACAGTGATTGTTCTGTAGGTGATTTACGGTCAGTCCTTTAATAATTGGACAGTGATTGTTCTGTCGGTGATTTACGGTCAGTCCTTTAATAATTGGATAGTGATTGTTCTGTCGGTGATTTACGGTCAGTCCTTGAATAATTGGACAGTGATTGTTCTGTAGGTGATTTACGGTCAGTCCTTCAATAATTGGACAGTGATTGTTCTGTAGGTGATTTACGGTCAGTCCTTTAATAATTGGACAGTGATTGTTCTGTAGGTGATTTACGGTCAGTCCTTTAATAATTGGATAGTGATTGTTCTGTCGGTGATTTACGGTCAGTCCTTTAATAATTGGACAGTGATTGTTCTGTAGGTGATTTACGGTCAGTCCTTTAATAATTGGACATTGATTGTTCTGTAGGTGATTTACGGTCAGTCCTTTAATAATTGGACAGTGATTGTTCTGTAGGTGATTTACGGTCAGTCCTTTAATAATTGGACAGTGATTGTTCTGTAGGTGATTTACGGTCAGTCCTTTAATAATTGGACAGTGATTGTTCTGTAGGTGATTTACGGTCAGTCCTTTAATAATTGGACAGTGATTGTTCTGTAGGTGATTTACGGACAGTCCTTTAATAATTGGACAGTGATTGTTCTGTAGGTGATTTACGGTCAGTCCTTTAATAATTGGACAGTGATTGTTCCGTAGGTGATTTACGGACAGTCCTTTAATAATTGGACAGTGATTGTTCTGTAGGTGATTTACGGTCAGTCCTTTAATAATTGGACAGTGATTGCTCTGTAGGTGATTTACGGTCAGTCCTTTAATAATTGGATAGTGATTGTTCTGTCGGTGATTTACGGTCAGTCCTTAAATAATTGGACAGTGATTGTTCTGTAGGAGATTTACGGTCAGTCCTTTAATAATTGGACAGTGATTGTTCTGTAGGTGATTTACGGTCAGTCCTTTAATAATTGGATAGTGATTGTTCTGTCGGTGATTTACGGTCAGTCCTTTAATAATTGGATAGTGATTGTTCTGTCGGTGATTTACGGTCAGTCCTTAAATAATTGGACAGTGATTGTTCTGTAGGAGATTTACGGTCAGTCCTTTAATAATTGGATAGTGATTGTTCTGTCGGTGATTTACGGTCAGTCCTTAAATAATTGGACAGTGATTGTTCTGTAGGAGATTTACGGTCAGTCCTTTAATAATTGGATAGTGATTGTTCTGTAGGTGATTTACGGTCAGTCCTTTAATAATTGGACAGTGATTGTTCTGTCGGTGATTTACGGTCAGTCCTTTAATAATTGGACAGTGATTGTTCTGTAGGTGATTTACGGTCAGTCCTTTAATAATTGGACAGTGATTGTTCCGTAGGTGATTTACGGTCAGTCCTTTAATAATTGGATAGTGATTGTTCTGTAGGTGATTTACGGTCAGTCCTTTAATAATTGGACAGTGATTGTTCTGTAGGTGATTTACGGTCAGTCCTTTAATAATTGGATAGTGATTGTTCTGTCGGTGATTTACGGTCAGTCCTTTAATAATTGGATAGTGATTGTTCTGTCGGTGATTTACGGTCAGTCCTTAAATAATTGGACAGTGATTGTTCTGTAGGAGATTTACGGTCAGTCCTTTAATAATTGGATAGTGATTGTTCTGTCGGTGATTTACGGTCAGTCCTTAAATAATTGGACAGTGATTGTTCTGTAGGAGATTTACGGTCAGTCCTTTAATAATTGGATAGTGATTGTTCTGTAGGTGATTTACGGTCAGTCCTTTAATAATTGGACAGTGATTGTTCTGTCGGTGATTTACGGTCAGTCCTTTAATAATTGGACAGTGATTGTTCTGTAGGTGATTTACGGTCAGTCCTTTAATAATTGGACAGTGATTGTTCCGTAGGTGATTTACGGTCAGTCCTTTAATAATTGGATAGTGATTGTTCTGTAGGTGATTTACGGTCAGTCCTTTAATAATTGGACAGTGATTGTTCTGTAGGTGATTTACAGTCAGTCCTTTAATAATTGGACAGTGATTGTTCTGTAGGTGATTTACGGTCAGTCCTTTAATAATTGGATAGTGATTGTTCTGTCGGTGATTTACGGTCAGTCCTTTAATAATTGGACAGTGATTGTTCTGTAGGTGATTTACGGTCAGTCCTTTAATAATTGGATAGTGATTGTTCTGTCGGTGATTTACGGTCAGTCCTTTAATAATTGGACAGTGATTGTTCTGTAGGTGATTTACGGTCAGTCCTTTAATAATTGGACATTGATTGTTCTGTAGGTGATTTACGGTCAGTCCTTTAATAATTGGACAGTGATTGTTCTGTAGGTGATTTACGGTCAGTCCTTTAATAATTGGACAGTGATTGTTCTGTAGGTGATTTACGGTCAGTCCTTTAATAATTGGACAGTGATTGTTCTGTAGGTGATTTACGGTCAGTCCTTTAATAATTGGACAATGATTGTTCTGTAGGTGATTTACGGTCAGACCTTTAATAATTGGACAGTGATTGTTCTGTCGGTGATTTACGGTCAGTCCTTTAATAATTGGACATTGATTGTTCTGTAGGTGATTTACGGTCAGTCCTTTAATAATTGGACAGTGATTGTTCTGTAGGTGATTTACGGTCAGTCCTTTAATAATTGGACAGTGATTGTTCTGTAGGTGATTTACGGTCAGACCTTTAATAATTGGACAGTGATTGTTCTGTCGGTGATTTACGGTCAGTCCTTTAATAATTGGACAGTGATTGTTCTGTAGGTGATTTACGGTCAGTCCTTTAATAATTGGACATTGATTGTTCTGTAGGTGATTTACGGTCAGTCCTTTAATAATTGGACAGTGATTGTTCTGTAGGTGATTTACGGTCAGACCTTTAATAATTGGACAGTGATTGTTCTGTAGGTGATTTACGGTCAGTCCTTTAATAATTGGATAGTGATTGTTCTGTCGGTGATTTACGGTCAGTCCTTTAATAATTGGACAGTGATTGTTCTGTAGGTGATTTACGGACAGTCCTTTAATAATTGGACAGTGATTGTTCTGTAGGTGATTTACGGTCAGTCCTTTAATAATTGGACAGCGATTGTTCTGTAGGTGATTTACGGTCAGTCCTTTAATAATTGGACAGTGATTGTTCTGTAGGTGATTTACGGTCAGTCCTTTAATAATTGGACAGTGATTGTTCTGTAGGTGATTTACGGTCAGTCCTTTAATAATTGGACAGTGCTTGTTCTGTAGGTGATTTACGGTCAGTCCTTTAATAATTGGACAGTGATTGTTCTGTCGGTGATTTATGGTCAGTTCTTTAATAATTGGACAGTGATTGTTCTGTCAGTGATTTACAGTCAGTCCTTTAATAATTGGACAGTGATTGTTCTGTCGGTGATTTACGGTCAGTCCTTTAATAATTGGATAGTGATTGTTCTGTCGGTGATTTACGGTCAGTCCTTTAATAATTGGACAGTGATTGTTCTGTAGGTGATTTACGGTCAGTCCTTTAATAATTGGACAGTGATTGTTCTGTAGGTGATTTACGGTCAGTCCTTTAATAATTGGACAGTGATTGTTCTGTAGGTGATTTGCGGTCAGTCCTTTAATAATTGGACATTGATTGTTCTGTAGGTGATTTACGGTCAGTCCTTTAATAATTGGACCGTGATTGTTCTGTAGGTGATTTACGGTCAGTCCTTTAATAATTGGACAGTGATTGTTCTGTAGGTGATTTACGGTCAGACCTTTAATAATTGGACAGTGATTGTTCTGTAGGTGATTTACGGTCAGTCCTTTAATAATTGGATAGTGATTGTTCTGTCGGTGATTTACGGTCAGTCCTTTAATAATTGGACAGTGATTGTTCTGTAGGTGATTTACGGTCAGTCCTTTAATAATTGGACAGTGATTGTTCTGTAGGTGATTTACGGTCAGTCCTTTAATAATTGGACAGTGATTGTTCTGTAGGTGATTTACGGTCAGTCCTTTAATAATTGGATAGTGATTGTTCTGTAGGTGATTTACGGTCCGTCCTTTAATAATTGGATAGTGATTGTTCTGTAGGTGATTTACGGTCAGTCCTTTAATAATTGGACAGTGATTGTTCTGTAGGTGATTTACGGTCAGTCCTTTAATAATTGGACAGTGATTGTTCTGTAGGTGATTTACGGTCCGTCCTTTAATAATTGGATAGTGATTGTTCTGTAGGTGATTTACGGTCAGTCCTTTAATAATTGGACAGTGATTGTTCTGTAGGTGATTTACGGTCAGTCCTTTAATAATTGGACAGTGATTGTTCTGTAGGTGATTTACGGTCAGTCCTTTAATAATTGGATAGTGATTGTTCTGTAGGTGATTTACGGTCCGTCCTTTAATAATTGGACAGTGATTGTTCTGTAGGTGATTTACGGTCCGTCCTTTAATAATTGGACAGTGATTGTTCTGTAGGTGATTTACGGTCAGTCCTTTAATAATTGGACATTGATTGTTCTGTAGGTGATTTACGGTCAGTCCTTTAATAATTGGATCGTGATTGTTCTGTAGGTGATTTACGTTCAGTCCTTTAATAATTGGACAGTGATTGTTCTGTAGGTGATTTACGGTCAGTCCTTTAATAATTGGACAGTGATTGTTCTGTAGGTGATTTACGGTCAGTCCTTTAATAATTGGACAGTGATTGTTCTGTAGGTGATTTACGGTCAGTCCTTTAATAATTGGATAGTGATTGTTCTGTAGGTGATTTACGGTCAGTCCTTTAATAATTGGATAGTGATTGTTCTGTAGGTGATTTACGGTCAGTCCTTTAATAATTGGACAGTGATTGTTCTGTAGGTGATTTACGGTCAGTCCTTTAATAATTGGATAGTGATTGTTCTGTAGGTGATTTACGGTCAGTCCTTTAATAATTGGACAGTGATTGTTCTGTAGGTGATTTACGTTCAGTCCTTTAATAATTGGATAGTGATTGTTCTGTAGGTGATTTACGGTCAGTCCTTTAATAATTGGATAGTGATTGTTCTGTAGGTGATTTACGGTCAGTCCTTTAATAATTGGATAGTGATTGTTCTGTAGGTGATTTACGGTCAGTCCTTTAATAATTGGACAGTGATTGTTCTGTAGGTGATTTACGGTCAGTCCTTTAATAATTGGACAGTGATTGTTCTGTCGGTGATTTACGGTCAGTCCTTTAATAATTGGACAGTGATTGTTCTGTAGGTGATTTACGGTCAGTCCTTTAATAATTGGACCGTGATTGTTCTGTAGGTGATTTACGGTCAGTCCTTTAATAATTGGATAGTGATTGTTCTGTAGGTGATTTACGGTCAGTCCTTTAATAATTGGACAGTGATTGTTCTGTAGCTGATTTACGATCAGTCCTTTAATAATTGGATAGTGATTGTTCTGTAGGTGATTTACGGTCAGTCCTTTAATAATTGGACAGTGATTGTTCTGTTGGTGATTTACGGTCAGTCCTTTAATAATTGGATAGTGATTGTTCTGTAGGTGATTTACGGTCAGTCCTTTAATAATTGGACAGTGATTGTTCTGTAGGTGATTTACGGTCAGTCCTTTAATAATTGGACAGTGATTGTTCTGTAGCTGATTTACGATCAGTCCTTTAATAATTGGATAGTGATTGTTCTGTAGGTGATTTACGGTCAGTCCTTTAATAATTGGACAGTGATTGTTCTGTTGGTGATTTACGGTCAGTCCTTTAATAATTGGATAGTGATTGTTCTGTAGGTGATTTACGGTCAGTCCTTTAATAATTGGACAGTGATTGTTCTGTAGGTGATTTACGGTCAGTCCTTTAATAATTGGACAGTGATTGTTCTGTAGCTGATTTACGATCAGTCCTTTAATAATTGGATAGTGATTGTTCTGTAGGTGATTTACGGTCAGTCCTTTAATAATTGGACAGTGATTGTTCTGTCGGTGATTTACGGTCAGTCCTTTAATAATTGGATAGTTATTGTTCTGTAGGTGATTTACGGTCAGTCCTTTAATAATTGGATAGTGATTGTTCTGTAGGTGATTTACGGTCAGTCCTTCAATAATTGGACAGTGATTGTTCTGTCGGTGATTTACGGTCAGTCCTTTAATAATTGGACAGTGATTGTTCTGTAGGTGATTTACGGTCAGTTCTTTAATAATTGGATAGTGATTGTTCTGTAGGTGATTTACGGTCAGTCCTTCAATAATTGGACAGTGATTGTTCTGTAGGTGATTTACGGTCAGTCCTTTAATAATTGGACAGTGATTGTTCTGTAGGTGATTTACGGTCAGTCCTTTAATAATTGGACAGTGATTGTTCTGTAGGTGATTTACGGTCAGTCCTTTAATAATTGGACAGTGATTGTTCTGTAGGTGATTTACGGTCAGTCCTTTAATAATTGGATAGTGATTGTTATGTAGGTGATTTACGGTCAGTCCTTTAATAATTGGACAGTGATTGTTCTGTAGGTGATTTACGGTCAGTCCTTTAATAATTGGACAGTGATTGTTCTGTAGGTGATTTACGGTCAGTCCTTTAATAATTGGACAGTGATTGTTGTGTAGGTGATTTACGGTCAGTCCTTTAATAATTGGATAGTGATTGTTCTGTAGGTGATTTACGGTCAGTCCTTTAATAATTGGACAGTGATTGTTCTGTAGGTGATTTACGGTCAGTCCTTTAATAATTGGACAGTGATTGTTCTGTAGGTGATTTACGGTCAGTCCTTTAATAATTGGACAGTGATTGTTCTGTAGGTGATTTACGGTCAGTCCTTTAATAATTGGACAGTGATTGTTCTGTCGGTGATTTACGGTCAGTCCTTTAATAATTGGACAGTGATTGTTCTGTAGGTGATTTACGGTCAGTCCTTTAATAATTGGACAGTGATTGTTCTGTAGGTGATTTACGGTCAGTCCTTTAATAATTGGACAGTGATTGTTCTGTAGGTGATTTACGGTCAGTCCTTTAATAATTGGACAGTGATTGTTCTGTAGGTGATTTACGGTCAGTCCTTTAATAATTGGACAGTGATTGTTCTGTAGGTGATTTACGGTCAGTCCTTTAATAATTGGACAGTGATTGTTCTGTAGGTGATTTACGGTCAGTCCTTTAATAATTGGACAGTGATTGTTCTGTAGGTGATTTACGGTCAGTCCTTCAATAATTGGACAGTGATTGTTCTGTCGGTGATTTACGGTCAGTCCTTTAATAATTGGACAGTGATTGTTCTGTAGGTGATTTACGGTCAGTTCTTTAATAATTGGATAGTGATTGTTCTGTAGGTGATTTACGGTCAGTCCTTCATAATTGGACAGTGATTGTTCTGTCGGTGATTTACGGTCAGTCCTTTAATAATTGGATAGTGATTGTTCTGTCGGTGATTTACGGTCAGTCCTTGAATAATTGGACAGTGATTGTTCTGTAGGTGATTTACGGTCAGTCCTTCAATAATTGGACAGTGATTGTTCTGTAGGTGATTTACGGTCAGTCCTTTAATAATTGGACAGTGATTGTTCTGTAGGTGATTTACGGTCAGTCCTTTAATAATTGGACAGTGATTGTTCTGTAGGTGATTTACGGTCAGTCCTTTAATAATTGGATAGTGATTGTTCTGTCGGTGATTTACGGTCAGTCCTTCAATAATTGGACAGTGATTGTTCTGTAGGTGATTTACGGTCAGTCCTTTAATAATTGGACAGTGATTGTTCTGTAGGTGATTTACGGTCAGTCCTTTAATAATTGGACAGTGATTGTTCTGTAGGTGATTTACGGTCAGTCCTTCAATAATTGGACAGTGATTGTTCTGTCGGTGATTTACGGTCAGTCCTTTAATAATTGGATAGTGATTGTTCTGTCGGTGATTTACGGTCAGTCCTTTAATAATTGGATAGTGATTGTTCTGTCGGTGATTTACGGTCAGTCCTTTAATAATTGGATAGTGATTGTTCTGTAGGTGATTTACGGTCAGTCCTTTAATAATTGGACAGTGATTGTTCTGTAGGTGATTTACGGTCAGTCCTTTAATAATTGGATAGTGATTGTTCTGTCGGTGATTTACGGTCAGTCCTTTAATAATTGGACAGTGATTGTTCTGTAGGTGATTTACGGTCAGTCCTTCAATAATTGGACAGTGATTGTTCTGTCGGTGATTTACGGTCAGTCCTTTAATAATTGGACAGTGATTGTTCTGTAGGTGATTTACGGTCAGTCCTTTAATAATTGGACAGTGATTGTTCTGTAGGTGATTTACGGTCAGTCCTTTAATAATTGGATAGTGATTGTTCTGTCGGTGATTTACGGTCAGTCCTTCAATAATTGGACAGTGATTGTTCTGTCGGTGATTTACGGTCAGTCCTTTAATAATTGGACAGTGATTGTTCTGTAGGTGATTTACGGTCAGTCCTTTAATAATTGGACAGTGATTGTTCTGTAGGTGATTTACAGTCAGTCCTTTAATAATTGGATAGTGATTGTTCTGTAGGTGATTTACGGTCAGTCCTTTAATAATTGGATAGTGATTGTTCTGTAGGTGTTTTACGGTCAGTCCTTTAATAATTGGATAGTGATTGTTCTGT
Organism: Heterodontus francisci; assembly: GCF_036365525.1. Classification (NCBI taxonomy): domain Eukaryota; kingdom Metazoa; phylum Chordata; class Chondrichthyes; order Heterodontiformes; family Heterodontidae; genus Heterodontus; species Heterodontus francisci. Next base: position 164,563 of record NW_027141849.1, read on the forward strand.
CGGTGATTTACGGTCAGTCCTTGAATAATTGGACAGTGATTGTTCTGTAGGTGATTTACGGTCAGTCCTTCAATAATTGGACAGTGATTGTTCTGTAGGTGATTTACGGTCAGTCCTTTAATAATTGGACAGTGATTGTTCTGTAGGTGATTTACGGTCAGTCCTTTAATAATTGGATAGTGATTGTTCTGTCGGTGATTTACGGTCAGTCCTTTAATAATTGGACAGTGATTGTTCTGTAGGTGATTTACGGTCAGTCTTTAATAATTGGACAGTGATTGATCTGTAGGTGATTTACGGTCAGTCTTTAATAATTGGACAGTGATTGATCTGTAGGTGATTTACGGTCAGTCCTTTAATAATTGGACAGTGATTGTTCTGTAGGTGATTTACGGTCAGTCTTTAATAATTGGACAGTGATTGATCTGTAGGTGATTTACGGTCAGTCCTTTAATAATTGGACATTGATTGTTCTGTAGGTGATTTACGGTCAGTCCTTTAATAATTGGACAGTGATTGTTCTGTAGGTGATTTACGGTCAGTCTTTAATAATTGGACAGTGATTGATCTGTAGGTGATTTATGGTCAGTCCTTTAATAATTGGACAGTGATTGTTCTGTAGGTGATTTACGGTCAGTCCTTTAATAATTGGACATTGATTGTTCTGTAGGTGATTTACGGTCAGTCCTTTAATAATTGGACAGTGATTGTTCTGTAGGTGATTTACGGTCAGTCCTTCAATAATTGGACAGTGATTGTTCTGTAGGTGATTTACGGTCAGTCCTTTAATAATTGGACAGTGATTGTTCTGTAGGTGATTTACGGACAGTCCTTTAATAATTGGACAGTGATTGTTCTGTAGGTGATTTACGGTCAGTCCTTTAATAATTGGACAGTGATTGTTCCGTAGGTGATTTACGGTCAGTCCTTTAATAATTGGACAGTGATTGTTCTGTAGGTGATTTACGGTCAGTCCTTTAATAATTGGACAGTGATTGTTCCGTAGGTGATTTACGGTCAGTCCTTTAATAATTGGACAGTGATTGTTCTGTAGGTGATTTACGGTCAGTCCTTTAATAATTGGACAGTGATTGTTCTGTAGGTGATTTACAGTCAGTCCTTTAATAATTGGATAGTGATTGTTCTGTAGGTGATTTACGGTCAGTCCTTTAATAATTGGATAGTGATTGTTCTGTAGGTGTTTTACGGTCAGTCCTTTAATAATTGGATAGTGATTGTTCTGTCGGTGATTTACGGTCAGTCCTTGAATAATTGGACAGTGATTGTTCTGTAGGTGATTTACGGTCAGTCCTTCAATAATTGGACAGTGATTGTTCTGTAGGTGATTTACGGTCAGTCCTTTAATAATTGGACAGTGATTGTTCTGTAGGTGATTTACGGTCAGTCCTTTAATAATTGGATAGTGATTGTTCTGTCGGTGATTTACGGTCAGTCCTTTAATAATTGGACAGTGATTGTTCTGTAGGTGATTTACGGTCAGTCCTTTAATAATTGGACATTGATTGTTCTGTAGGTGATTTACGGTCAGTCCTTTAATAATTGGACAGTGATTGTTCTGTAGGTGATTTACGGTCAGTCCTTCAATAATTGGACAGTGATTGTTCTGTAGGTGATTTACGGTCAGTCCTTTAATAATTGGACAGTGATTGTTCTGTAGGTGATTTACGGACAGTCCTTTAATAATTGGACAGTGATTGTTCTGTAGGTGATTTACGGTCAGTCCTTTAATAATTGGACAGTGATTGTTCCGTAGGTGATTTACGGTCAGTCCTTTAATAATTGGACAGTGATTGTTCTGTAGGTGATTTACGGTCAGTCCTTTAATAATTGGATAGTGATTGTTCTGTCGGTGATTTACGGTCAGTCCTTTAATAATTGGACAGTGATTGTTCTGTAGGTGATTTACGGTCAGTCCTTTAATAATTGGATAGTGATTGTTCTGTCGGTGATTTACGGTCAGTCCTTTAATAATTGGACAGTGATTGTTCTGTAGGTGATTTACGGTCAGTCCTTTAATAATTGGACATTGATTGTTCTGTAGGTGATTTACGGTCAGTCCTTTAATAATTGGACAGTGATTGTTCTGTAGGTGATTTACGGTCAGTCCTTCAATAATTGGACAGTGATTGTTCTGTAGGTGATTTACGGTCAGTCCTTTAATAATTGGATCGTGATTGTTCTGTAGGTGATTTACGTTCAGTCCTTTAATAATTGGACAGTGATTGTTCTGTAGGTGATTTACGGTCAGTCCTTTAATAATTGGACAGTGATTGTTCTGTAGGTGATTTACGGTCAGTCCTTTAATAATTGGACAGTGATTGTTCTGTAGGTGATTTACGGTCAGTCCTTTAATAATTGGATAGTGATTGTTCTGTAGGTGATTTACGGTCAGTCCTTTAATAATTGGATAGTGATTGTTCTGTAGGTGATTTACGGTCAGTCCTTTAATAATTGGACAGTGATTGTTCTGTAGGTGATTTACGGTCAGTCCTTTAATAATTGGACAGTGATTGTTCTGTAGGTGATTTATGGTCAGTCCTTTAATAATTGGATAGTGATTGTTCTGTAGGTGATTTACGGTCAGTCCTTTAATAATTGGACAGTGATTGTTCTGTAGGTGATTTACGGTCAGTCCTTTAATAATTGGACAGTGATTGTTCTGTAGCTGATTTACGGTCAGTCCTTTAATAATTGGATAGTGATTGTTCTGTAGGTGATTTACGGTCAGTCCTTTAATAATTGGATAGTGATTGTTCAGTAGGTGATTTATGGTCAGTCCTTTAATAATTGGACAGTGATTGTTCTGTAGGTGTTTTACGGTCAGTCCTTTAATAATTGGACATTGAATGTTCTGCAGGTGATTTACGGTCAGTCCTTTAATAATTGGATAGTGATTGTTCAGTAGGTGATTTATGGTCAGTCCTTTAATAATTGGACAGTGATTGTTCTGTAGGTGATTTACGGTCAGTCCTTTAATAATTGGACAGTGATTGTTCTGTAGGTGATTTACGGTCAGTCCTTTAATAATTGGATAGTGATTGTTCTGTAGGTGATTTACGGTCAGTCCTTTAATAATTGGACAGTGATTGTTCTGTAGGTGATTTACGGTCAGTCCTTTAATAATTGGATAGTGATTGTTCTGTAGGTGATTTACGGTCAGTCCTTTAATAATTGGATAGTGATTGTTCTGTAGGTGATTTACGGTCAGTCCTTTAATAATTGGACAGTGATTGTTCTGTAGGTGATTTACGGTCAGTCCTTTAATAATTGGACAGTGATTGTTCTGTAGGTGATTTACGGTCAGTCCTTTAATAATTGGACAGTGATTGTTCTGTAGGTGATTTACGGTCAGTCCTTTAATAATTGGATAGTGATTGTTCAGTAGGTGATTTACGGTCAGTCCTTTAATAATTGGACAGTGATTGTTCTGTAGGTGATTTACGGTCAGTCCTTTAATAATTGGATAGTGATTGTTCTGTAGGTGTTTTACGGTCAGTCCTTTAATAATTGGATAGTGATTGTTCTGTAGGTGATTTACGGTCAGTCCTTTAATAATTGGACAGTGATTGTTCTGTAGGTGATTTACGGTCAGTCCTTTAATAATTGGATAGTGATTGTTCTGTAGGTGATTTACGGTCAGTCCTTTAATAATTGGATAGTGATTGTTCTGTAGGTGATTTACGGTCAGTCCTTTAATAATTGGATAGTGATTGTTCAGTAGGTGATTTACGGTCAGTCCTTTAATAATTGGACAGTGATTGTTCTGTAGGTGATTTACGGTCAGTCCTTTAATAATAGGACAGTGATTGTTCTGTAGGTGATTTACGGTCAGTCCTTTAATAATTGGACAGTGATTGTTCTGTAGGTGATTTACGGTCAGTCCTTTAATAATTGGACAGTGATTGTTCTGTAGGTGATTTACGGTCCGTCCTTTAATAATTGGACAGTGATTGTTCTGTAGGTGATTTACAGTCAGTCCTTTAATAATTGGACAGTGATTGTTCTGTAGGTGTTTTACGGTCAGTCCTTTAATAATTGGACAGTGATTGTTCTGTAGGTGATTTACGGTCAGTCCTTTAATAATTGGACAGTGATTGTTCTGTAGGTGATTTACGGTCAGTCCTTTAATAATTGGATAGTGATTGTTCTGTAGGTGATTTACAGTCAGTCCTTTAATAATTGGACAGTGATTGTTCTGTAGGTGTTTTACGGTCAGTCCTTTAATAATTGGACAGTGATTGTTCTGTAGGTGATTTACGGTCCGTCCTTTAATAATTGGACAGTGATTGTTCTGTAGGTGATTTACGGTCTGTCCTTTAATAATTGGACAGTGATTGTTCTGTCGGTGATTTACGGTCAGTCCTTTAATAATTGGACAGTGATTGTTCTGTAGGTGATTTACGGTCAGTCCTTTAATAATTGGACAGTGATTGTTCTGTAGGTGTTTTACGGTCAGTCCTTTAATAATTGGACAGTGATTGTTCTGTAGGTGATTTATGGTCAGTCCTTTAATAATTGGACAGTGATTGTTCTGTAGGTGATTTACGGTCAGTCCTTTAATAATTGGATAGTGATTGTTCTGTAGGTGATTTACGGTCAGTCCTTTAATAATTGGACAGTGATTGTTCTGTAGGTGATTTACGGTCAGTCCTTTAATAATTGGACAGTGATTGTTCTGTAGGTGATTTACGGTCAGTCCTTTAATAATTGGATAGTGATTGTTCTGTAGGTGATTTACAGTCAGTCCTTTAATAATTGGACAGTGATTGTTCTGTAGGTGTTTTACGGTCAGTCCTTTAATAATTGGACAGTGATTGTTCTGTAGGTGTTTTACGGTCAGTCCTTTAATAATTGGACAGTGATTGTTCTGTAGGTGATTTACGGTCAGTCCTTTAATAATTGGACAGTGATTGTTCTGTAGGTGATTTACGGTCAGTCCTTTAATAATTGGATAGTGATTGTTCTGTAGGTGATTTACGGTCAGTCCTTTAATAATTGGATAGTGATTGTTCTGTAGGTGATTTACGGTCAGTCCTTTAATAATTGGATAGTGATTGTTCAGTAGGTGATTTACGGTCAGTCCTTTAATAATTGGACAGTGATTGTTCTGTAGGTGATTTACAGTCAGTCCTTTAATAATTGGACAGTGATTGTTCTGTAGGTGTTTTACGGTCAGTCCTTTAATAATTGGACAGTGATTGTTCTGTAGGTGATTTACGGTCAGTCCTTTAATAATTGGACAGTGATTGTTCTGTAGGTGATTTACGGTCAGTCCTTTAATAATTGGATAGTGATTGTTCTGTAGGTGATTTACGGTCAGTCCTTTAATAATTGGACAGTGATTGTTCTGTAGGTGATTTACGGTCAGTCCTTTAATAATTGGACAGTGATTGTTCTGTAGGTGATTTATGGTCAGTCCTTAAATAATTGGATAGTGATTGTTCTGTAGGTGATTTACGGTCAGTCCTTTAATAATTGGATAGTGATTGTTCTGTAGGTGATTTACGGTCAGTCCTTTAATAATTGGACAGTGATTGTTCTGTAGGTGATTTATGGTCAGTCCTTAAATAATTGGATAGTGATTGTTCTGTAGGTGATTTACGGTCAGTCCTTTAATAATTGAACAGTGATTGTTCTGTAGGTGATTTACGGTCAGTCCTTTAATAATTGGATAGTGATTGTTCTGTAGGTGATTTACGGTCAGTCCTTTAATAATTGGACAGTGATTGTTCTGTAGGTGTTTTACGGTCAGTCCTTTAATAATTGGACATTGAATGTTCTGCAGGTGATTTACGGTCAGTCCTTTAATAATTGGACAGTGATTGTTCTGTAGGTGATTTACGGTCAGTCCTTTAATAATTGGATAGTGATTGTTCTGTAGGTGATTTACGGTCAGTCCTTTAATAATTGGATAGTGATTGTTCAGTAGGTGATTTACGGTCAGTCCTTTAATAATTGGATAGTGATTGTTCTGTAGGTGATTTACGGTCAGTCCTTTAATAATTGGACAATGATTGTTCTGTAGGTGTTTTACGGTCAGTCCTTTAATAATTGGATAGTGATTGTTCTGTAGGTGATTTATGGTCAGTCCTTTAATAATTGGACAGTGATTGTTCTGTAGGTGTTTTACGGTCAGTCCTTTAATAATTGGATAGTGATTGTTCTGTAGGTGATTTACGGTCAGTCCTTTAATAATTGGACAGTGATTGTTCTGTAGGTGATTTACGGTCAGTCCTTTAATAATTGGATAGTGATTGTTCTGTAGGTGATTTACGGTCAGTCCTTTAATAATTGGATAGTGATTGTTCTGTAGGTGATTTACGTTCAGTCCTTTAATAATTGGACAGTGATTGTTCTGTAGGTGATTTACGTTCAGTCCTTTAATAATTGGACAGTGATTGTTCTGTAGGTGATTTATGGTCAGTCCTTTAATAATTGGACAGTGATTGTTCTGTAGCTGATTTACGGTCAGTCCTTTAATAATTGGATAGTGATTGTTCTGTAGGTGATTTACGGTCAGTCCTTTAATAATTGGATAGTGATTGTTCAGTAGGTGATTTATGGTCAGTCCTTTAATAATTGGACAGTGATTGTTCTGTAGGTGTTTTACGGTCAGTCCTTTAATAATTGGACATTGAATGTTCTGCAGGTGATTTACGGTCAGTCCTTTAATAATTGGACAGTGATTGTTCTGTAGGTGATTTATGGTCAGTCCTTTAATAATTGGACATTGATTGTTCTGTAGGTGATTTACGGTCAGTCCTTTAATAATTGGACAGTGATTGTTCTGTATGTGATTTACGGTCAGTCCTTTAATAATTGGACAGTGATTGTTCTGTAGGTGATTTACCCTCAGTCCTTTAATAATTGGACAGTGATTGTTCTGTAGGTGATTTACCCTCAGTCCTTTAATAATTGGACAGTGATTGTTCTGTAGGTGATTTACGGTCAGTCCTTTAATAATTGGACAGTGATTGTTCTGTAGGTGATTTACGGTCAGTCCTTTAATAATTGGACAGTGATTGTTCTGTAGGTGATTTACCCTCAGTCCTTTAATAATTGGACAGTGATTGTTCTGTAGGTGATTTACGGTCAGTCCTTTAATAATTGGACAGTGATTGTTCTGTAGGTGATTTACGGTCAGTCCTTTAATAATTGGACAGTGATTGTTCTGTAGGTGTTTTACGGTCAGTCCTTTAATAATTGGACATTGATTGTTCTGTAGGTGATTTACGGTCAGTCCTTTAATAATTGGACAGTGATTGTTCTGTAGGTGATTTACCCTCAGTCCTTTAATAATTGGACAGTGATTGTTCTGTAGGTGATTTACCCTCAGTCCTTTAATAATTGGACAGTGATTGTTCTGTAGGTGATTTACGGTCAGTCCTTTAATAATTGGACAGTGATTGTTCTGTAGGTGATTTACGGTCAGTCCTTTAATAATTGGACAGTGATTGTTCTGTAGGTGATTTACCCTCAGTCCTTTAATAATTGGACAGTGATTGTTCTGTAGGTGATTTACGGTCAGTCCTTTAATAATTGGACAGTGATTGTTCTGTAGGTGATTTACGGTCAGTCCTTTAATAATTGGACAGTGATTGTTCTGTAGGTGTTTTACGGTCAGTCCTTTAATAATTGGACATTGATTGTTCTGTAGGTGATTTACGGTCAGTCCTTAAATAATTGGACAGTGATTGTTCTGTAGGTGATTTACAGTCAGTCCTTTAATAATTGGACAGTGATTGTTCTGTAGGTGATTTACGGTCAGTCCTTTAATAATTGGACAGTGATTGTTCTGTAGGTGATTTACGGTCAGTCCTTTAATAATTGGACAGTGATTGTTCTGTAGGTGATTTACGGTCAGTCCTTTAATAATTGGATAGTGATTGTTCTGTAGGTGATTTACGGTCAGTCCTTTAATAATTGGACAGTGATTGTTCTGTAGGTGATTTACGGTCAGTCCTTTAATAATTGGACAGTGATTGTTCTGTAGGTGATTTACGGTCAGTCCTTTAATAATTGGATAGTGATTGTTCTGTAGGTGATTTACGGTCAGTCCTTTAATAATTGGACAGTGATTGTTCTGTAGGTGATTTACGGTCAGTCCTTTAATAATTGGACAGTGATTGTTCTGTAGGTGATTTACGGTCAGTCCTTTAATAATTGGACAGTGATTGTTCTGTAGGTGATTTACGGTCAGTCCTTTAATAATTGGATAGTGATTGTTCTGTAGGTGATTTACGGTCAGTCCTTTAATAATTGGACAGTGATTGTTCTGTAGGTGATTTACGGTCAGTCCTTTAATAATTGGACAGTGATTGTTCTGTAGGTGTTTTACGGTCAGTCCTTTAATAATTGGACAGTGATTGTTCTGTAGGTGATTTACAGTCTGTCCTTTAATAATTGGATAGTGATTGTTCTGTAGGTGATTTATGGTCAGTCCTTTAATAATTGGATAGTGATTGTTCTGTAGGTGATTTACGGTCAGTCCTTTAATAATTGGACAGTGATTGTTCTGTAGGTGATTTACGGTCAATCCTTTAATAATTGGACAGTGATTGTTCTGTAGGTGTTTTACGGTCAGTCCTTTAATAATTGGACAGTGATTGTTCTGTAGGTGTTTTATGGTCAGTCCTTTAATAATTGGATAGTGATTGTTCTGTCGGTGATTTACGGTCAGTCCTTTAATAATTGGACAGTGATTGTTCTGTAGGTGTTTTATGGTCAGTCCTTTAATAATTGGATAGTGATTGTTCTGTCGGTGATTTACGGTCAGTCCTTTAATAATTGGACAGTGATTGTTCTGTAGGTGATTTACGGTCAGTCCTTTAATAATTGGACAGTGATTGTTCTGTAGGTGTTTTACGGTCAGTCCTTTAATAATTGGACATTGAATGTTCTGCAGGTGATTTACGGTCAGTCCTTTAATAATTGGATAGTGATTGTTCTGCAGGTGATTTACGGTCAGTCCTTTAATAATTGGACAGTGATTGTTCTGTAGGTGATTTACGGTCAGTCCTTTAATAATTGGACAGTGATTGTTCTGTAGGTGATTTACGGTCAGTCCTTTAATAATTGGATAGTGATTGTTCTGTAGGTGATTTACGGTCAGTCCTTTAATAATTGGATAGTGATTGTTCAGTAGGTGATTTATGGTCAGTCCTTTAATAATTGGACAGTGATTGTTCTGTAGGTGATTTACGGTCAGTCCTTTAATAATTGGACATTGAATGTTCTGCAGGTGATTTACGGTCAGTCCTTTAATAATTGGATAGTGATTGTTCTGTAGGTGATTTATGGTCAGTCCTTTAATAATTGGACAGTGATTGTTCTGTAGGTGATTTACGGTCAGTCCTTTAATAATTGGATAGTGATTGTTCTGTAGGTGATTTACGGTCAGTCCTTTAATAATTGGATAGTGATTGTTCTGTAGGTGATTTATGGTCAGTCCTTTAATAATTGGACAGTGATTGTTCTGTAGGTGATTTACGGTCAGTCCTTTAATAATTGGATAGTGATTGTTCTGTAGGTGATTTACGGTCAGTCCTTTAATAATTGGACAGTGATTGTTCTGTAGGTGATTTATGGTCAGTCCTTTAATAATTGGACAGTGATTGTTCTGTAGGTGATTTACGGTCAGTCCTTTAATAATTGGATAGTGATTGTTCTGTAGGTGATTTACGGTCAGTCCTTTAATAATTGGATAGTGATTGTTCTGTAGGTGATTTATGGTCAGTCCTTTAATAATTGGACAGTGATTGTTCTGTAGGTGTTTTACGGTCAGTCCTTTAATAATTGGACATTGAATGTTCTGCAGGTGATTTACGGTCAGTCCTTTAATAATTGGACAGTGATTGTTCTGTAGGTGTTTTACGGTCAGTCCTTTAATAATTGGACATTGAATGTTCTGTAGGTGATTTACGGTCAGTCCTTTAATAATTGGACATTGATTGTTCTGTAGGTGATTTACGGTCAGTCCTTTAATAATTGGACAGTGATTGTTCTGTAGGTGATTTACAGTCAGTCCTTTAATAATTGGACAGTGATTGTTCTGTAGGTGATTTACGGTCAGTCCTTTAATAATTGGACAGTGATTGTTCTGTAGGTGATTTACGGTCAGTCCTTTAATAATTGGACAGTGATTGTTCTGTAGGTGATTTACGGTCAGTCCTTTAATAATTGGACAGTGATTGTTCTGTAGGTGATTTACGGTCAGTCCTTTAATAATTGGATAGTGATTGTTCTGTTGGTGATTTACGGTCAGTCCTTTAATAATTGGACAGTGATTGTTCAGTAGGTGATTTACGGTCAGTCCTTTAATAATTGGACAGTGATTGTTCTGTAGGTGATTTACGGTCAGTCCTTTAATAATTGGATAGTGATTGTTCTGTAGGTGTTTTACGGTCAGTCCTTTAATAATTGGACAGTGATTGTTCTGTCGGTGATTTACGGTCAGTCCTTTAATAATAGGACAGTGATTGTTCTGTAGGTGATTTACGGTCAGTCCTTTAATAATTGGACAGTGATTGTTCTGTCGGTGATTTACGGTCAGTCCTTTAATAATAGGACAGTGATTGTTCTGTAGGTGATTTACGTTCAGTCCTTTAATAATTGGACAGTGATTGTTCTGTAGGTGATTTACGGTCAGTCCTTTAATAATTGGACAGTGATTGTTCTGTAGGTGATTTACGGTCAGTCCTTTAATAATTGGACAGTGATTGTTCTGTCGGTGATTTACGGTCAGTCCTTTAATAATAGGACAGTGATTGTTCTGTAGGTGATTTACGGTCAGTCCTTTAATAATTGGACAGTGATTGTTCTGTAGGTGATTTACGGTCAGTCCTTTAATAATTGGACAGTGATTGTTCTGTAGGTGTTTTACGGTCAGTCCTTTAATAATTGGACATTGATTGTTCTGTAGGTGATTTACGGTCAGTCCTTTAATAATTGGACAGTGATTGTTCTGTAGGTGATTTACGGTCAGTCCTTTAATAATTGGACAGTGATTGTTCTGTAGGTGATTTACAGTCAGTCCTTTAATAATTGGACAGTGATTGTTCTGTAGGTGATTTACGGTCAGTCCTTTAATAATTGGACAGTGATTGTTCTGTAGGTGATTTACGGTCAGTCCTTTAATAATTGGACAGTGATTGTTCTGTAGGTGATTTACGGTCAGTCCTTTAATAATTGGACAGTGATTGTTCTGTCGGTGTTTTACGGTCAGTCCTTTAATAATTGGACATTGATTGTTCTGTAGGTGATTTACGGTCAGTCCTTTAATAATTGGAGAGTGATTGTTCTGTAGGTGATTTACGGTCAGTCCTTTAATAATTGGACAGTGATTGTTCTGTAGGTGATTTACAGTCAGTCCTTTAATAATTGGACAGTGATTGTTCTGTAGGTGATTTACGGTCAGTCCTTTAATAATAGGACAGTGATTGTTCTGTATGTGATTTACGGTCAGTCCTTTAATAATTGGACAGTGATTGTTCTGTAGGTGATTTACGGTCAGTCCTTTAATAATTGGACAGTGATTGTTCTGTAGGTGATTTACGGTCAGTCCTTTAATAATTGGACAGTGATTGTTCTGTAGGTGATTTACGGTCAGTCCTTTAATAATTGGATAGTGATTGTTCTGTAGGTGTTTTACGGTCAGTCCTTTAATAATTGGACAGTGATTGTTCTGTCGGTGATTTACGGTCAGTCCTTTAATAATAGGACAGTGATTGTTCTGTAGGTGATTTACAGTCAGTCCTTTAATAATTGGACAGTGATTGTTCTGTAGGTGATTTACGGTCAGTCCTTTAATAATTGGACAGTGATTGTTCTGTAGGTGATTTACGGTCAGTCCTTTAATAATTGGACAGTGATTGTTCTGTAGGTGATTTACGGTCAGTCCTTTAATAATTGGACAGTGATTGTTCTGTAGGTGATTTACGGTCAGTCCTTTAATAATTGGACAGTGATTGTTCTGTAGGTGATTTACTGTCAGTCCTTTAATAATTGGACAGTGATTGTTCTGTAGGTGATTTACGGTCAGTCCTTTAATAATTGGATAGTGATTGTTCTGTCGGTGATTTACGGTCAGTCCTTTAATAATTGGACAGTGATTGTTCTGTAGGTGATTTACAGTCAGTCCTTTAATAATTGGACAGTGATTGTTCTGTAGGTGATTTACGGACAGTCCTTTAATAATTGGACAGTGATTGTTCTGTAGGTGATTTACGGTCAGTCCTTTAATAATTGGACATTGAATGTTCTGTAGGTGATTTACGGTCAATCCTTTAATAATTGGACAGTGATTGTTCTGTAGGTGATTTACGGTCAGTCCTTTAATAATTGGATAGTGATTGTTCTGTAGGTGATTTACAGTCAGTCCTTTAATAATTGGATAGTGATTGTTCTGTAGGTGATTTACGGTCAGTCCTTTAATAATTGGATAGTGATTGTTCTGTAGGTGATTTACAGTCAGTCCTTTAATAATTGGATAGTGATTGTTCTGTAGGTGATTTACGGTCAGTCCTTTAATAATTGGATAGTGATTGTTCTGTAGGTGATTTACGGTCAGTCCTTTAATAATTGGATAGTGATTGTTCTGTAGGTGATTTACAGTCAGTCCTTTAATAATTGGATAGTGATTGTTCTGTAGGTGATTTACGGTCAGTCCTTTAATAATTGGATAGTGATTGTTCTGTAGGTGATTTACGGTCAGTCCTTTAATAATTGGACAGTGATTGTTCTGTAGGTGATTTACGGTCAGTCCTTTAATAATTGGATAGTGATTGTTCTGTAGGTGATTTACGGTCAGTCCTTTAATAATTGGATAGTGATTGTTCTGTAGGTGATTTACGGTCAGACCTTTAATAATTGGATAGTGATTGTTCTGTAGGTGATTTACGGTCAGTCCTTTAATAATTGGATAGTGATTGTTCTGTAGGTGATTTACGGTCAGTCCTTTAATAATTGGATAGTGATTGTTCTGTAGGTGATTTACGGTCAGTCCTTTAATAATTGGATAGTGATTGTTCTGTAGGTGATTTACGGTCAGTCCTTTAATAATTGGACAGTGATTGTTCTGTAGGTGATTTACGGTCAGTCCTTTAATAATTGACAGTGATTGTTATGTAGGTGATTTACGGTCAGTCCTTTAATAATTGGATAGTGATTGTTCTGTAGGTGATTTACGGTCAGACCTTTAATAATTGGATAGTGATTGTTCTGTAGGTGATTTACGGTCAGTCCTTTAATAATTGGATAGTGATTGTTCTGTAGGTGATTTACGGTCAGTCCTTTAATAATTGGATAGTGATTGTTCTGTAGGTGATTTACGGTCAGTCCTTTAATAATTGGATAGTGATTGTTCAGTAGGTGATTTATGGTCAGTCCTTTAATAATTGGACAGTGATTGTTCTGTAGGTGATTTACGGTCAATCCTTTAATAATTGGATAGTGATTGTTCTGTAGGTGATTTACGGTCAGACCTTTAATAATTGGACAGTGATTGTTCTGTAGGTGATTTACGGTCAGTCCTTTAATAATTGGATAGTGATTGTTCTGTAGGTGATTTACGGTCAGTCCTTTAATAATTGGATAGTGATTGTTCTGTAGGTGATTTACGGTCAGACCTTTAATAATTGGATAGTGATTGTTCTGTAGGTGATTTACGGTCAGTCCTTTAATAATTGGATAGTGATTGTTCTGTAGGTGATTTACGGTCAGTCCTTTAATAATTGGATAGTGATTGTTCTGTAGGTGATTTACGGTCAGACCTTTAATAATTGGATAGTGATTGTTCTGTAGGTGATTTACGGTCAGTCCTTTAATAATTGGACAGTGATTGTTCTGTAGGTGATTTACGGTCAGTCCTTTAATAATTGGATAGTGATTGTTCTGTAGGTGATTTACGGTCAGTCCTTTAATAATTGGACGGTGATTGTTCTGTAGGTGATTTACGGTCAGTCCTTTAATAATTGGACAGTGATTGTTCTGTAGGTGATTTACGGTCAGTCCTTTAATAATTGGACAGTGATTGTTCAGTAGGTGATTTACGGTCAGTCCTTTAATAATTGGACAGTGATTGTTCTGTAGGTGATTTACGGTCAGACCTTTAATAATTGGATAGTGATTGTTCTGTAGGTGATTTACGGTCAGTCCTTTAATAATTGGATAGTGATTGTTCTGTAGGTGATTTACGGTCAGTCCTTTAATAATTGGACAGTGATTGTTCAGTAGGTGATTTACGGTCAGACCTTTAATAATTGGATAGTGATTGTTCTGTAGGTGATTTACGGTCAGTCCTTTAATAATTGGATAGTGATTGTTCTGTAGGTGATTTACGGTCAGACCTTTAATAATTGGATAGTGATTGTTCTGTAGGTGATTTACGGTCAGTCCTTTAATAATTGGATAGTGATTGTTCTGTAGGTGATTTACGGTCAGTCCTTTAATAATTGGACAGTGATTGTTCAGTAGGTGATTTACGGTCAGTCCTTTAATAATTGGACAGTGATTGTTCTGTCGGTGATTTACGGTCAGTCCTTCAATAATTGGATAGTGATTGTTCTGTAGGTGATTTACGGTCAGTCCTTTAATAATTGGACAGTGATTGTTCTGTAGGTGATTTACGGTCAGTCCTTTAATAATTGGATAGTGATTGTTCTGTAGGTGATTTACGGTCAGTCCTTTAATAATTGGACAGTGATTGTTCTGTAGGTGTTTTACGGTCAGTCCTTTAATAATTGGACAGTGATTGTTCTGTAGGTGATTTATGGTCAGTCCTTTAATAATTGGATAGTGATTGTTCTGTAGGTGATTTACGGTCAGTCCTTTAATAATTGGATAGTGATTGTTCTGTAGGTGATTTACGGTCAGTCCTTTAATAATTGGACAGTGATTGTTCTGTAGGTGTTTTACGGTCAGTCCTTTAATAATTGGACATTGAATGTTCTGCAGGTGATTTACGGTCAGTCCTTTAATAATTGGATAGTGATTGTTCTGTAGGTGATTTACGGTCAGTCCTTTAATAATTGGACAGTGATTGTTCTGTAGGTGTTTTACGGTCAGTCCTTTAATAATTGGACATTGAATGTTCTGCAGGTGTTTTACGGTCAGTCCTTTAATAATTGGACATTGAATGTTCTGCAGGTGATTTACGGTCAGTCCTTTAATAATTGGATAGTGATTGTTCTGTAGGTGATTTACGGTCAGTCCTTCAATAATTGGATAGTGATTGTTCTGTAGGTGATTTACGGTCAGTCCTTTAATAATTGGACAGTGATTGTTCTGTAGGTGATTTATGGTCAGTCCTTTAATAATTGGATAGTGATTGTTCTGTAGGTGATTTACGGTCAGTCCTTTAATAATTGGACAGTGATTGTTCTGTAGGTGTTTTACGGTCAGTCCTTTAATAATTGGACATTGAATGTTCTGCAGGTGATTTACGGTCAGTCCTTTAATAATTGGACAGTGATTGTTCTGTAGGTGATTTATGGTCAGTCCTTTAATAATTGGACAGTGATTGTTCTGTAGGTGTTTTACGGTCAGTCCTTTAATAATTGGACATTGAATGTTCTGCAGGTGATTTACGGTCAGTCCTTTAATAATTGGACAGTGATTGTTCTGTAGGTGATTTACGGTCAGTCCTTTAATAATTGGACAGTGATTGTTCTGTAGGTGATTTACGGTCAGTCCTTTAATAATTGGACAGTGATTGTTCTGTAGGTGATTTACGGTCAGTCCTTTAATAATTGGACATTGATTGTTCTGTAGGTGATTTACGGTCAGTCCTTTAATAATTGGACAGTGATTGTTCTGTAGGTGATTTACGGTCAGTCCTTTAATAATTGGACAGTGATTGTTCTGTAGGTGTTTTACGGTCAGTCCTTTAATAATTGGACATTGATTGTTCTGTAGGTGATTTACGGTCAGTCCTTTAATAATTGGACAGTGATTGTTCTGTAGGTGATTTACGGTCAGTCCTTTAATAATTGGATAGTGATTGTTCTGTAGGTGATTTACGGTCAGTCCTTTAATAATTGGACAGTGATTGTTCTGTAGGTGATTTACGGTCAGTCCTTTAATAATTGGACAGTGATTGTTCTGTAGGTGATTTACGGTCAGTCCTTTAATAATTGGATAGTGATTGTTCTGTAGGTGATTTACGGTCAGTCCTTTAATAATTGGACAGTGATTGTTCTGTAGGTGATTTACGGTCAGTCCTTTAATAATTGGACAGTGATTGTTCTGTAGGTGATTTACGGTCAGTCCTTTAATAATTGGACAGTGATTGTTCTGTAGGTGTTTTACGGTCAGTCCTTTAATAATTGGACAGTGATTGTTCTGTAGGTGATTTACAGTCAGTCCTTTAATAATTGGACAGTGATTGTTCTGTAGGTGATTTACGGTCAGTCCTTTAATAATTGGATAGTGATTGTTCTGTAGGTGTTTTATGGTCAGTCCTTTAATAATTGGACAGTGATTGTTCTGTCGGTGATTTACGGTCAGTCCTTTAATAATAGGACAGTGATTGTTCTGTAGGTGATTTACAGTCAGTCCTTTAATAATAGGACAGTGATTGTTCTGTAGGTGATTTACGGTCAGTCCTTTAATAATTGGATAGTGATTGTTCTGTAGGTGTTTTACGGTCAGTCCTTTAATAATTGGACAGTGATTGTTCTGTCGGTGATTTACGGTCAGTCCTTTAATAATAGGACAGTGATTGTTCTGTAGGTGTTTTACGGTCAGTCCTTTAATAATTGGACAGTGATTGTTCTGTCGGTGATTTACGGTCAGTCCTTTAATAATTGGATAGTGATTGTTCTGTAGGTGTTTTACGGTCAGTCCTTTAATAATTGGACAGTGATTGTTCTGTCGGTGATTTACGGTCAGTCCTTTAATAATAGGACAGTGATTGTTCTGTAGGTGATTTACAGTCAGTCCTTTAATAATAGGACAGTGATTGTTCTGTCGGTGATTTATGGTCAGTCCTTTAATAATTGGACAGTGATTGTTCTGTAGGTGATTTACGGTCAGTCCTTTAATAATTGGACAGTGATTGTTCTGTAGGTGATTTACGGTCAGTCCTTTAATAATTGGATAGTGATTGTTCTGTAGGTGATTTACGGTCAGTCCTTTAATAATTGGATAGTGATTGTTCTGTCGGTGATTTACGGTCAGTCCTTTAATAATTGGACAGTGATTGTTCTGTAGGTGTTTTACGGTCAGTCCTTTAATAATTGGATAGTGATTGTTCTGTCGGTGATTTACGGTCAGTCCTTTAATAATTGGACAGTGATTGTTCTGTAGGTGATTACGGTCAGTCCTTTAATAATTGGACAGTGATTGTTCTGTATGTGATTTACGGTCAGTCCTTTAATAATTGGACAGTGATTGTTCTGTCGGTGATTTACGGTCAGTCCTTTAATAATTGGACAGTGATTGTTCTGTAGGTGTTTTACGGTCAGTCCTTTAATAATTGGACAGTGATTGTTCTGTCGGTGATTTACGGTCAGTCCTTTAATAATTGGACAGTGATTGTTCTGTAGGTGATTTACAGTCAGTCCTTTAATAATTGGACAGTGATTGTTCTGTAGGTGATTTACAGTCAGTCCTTTAATAATTGGACAGTGATTGTTCTGTAGGTGATTTACAGTCAGTCCTTTAATAATTGGACAGTGATTGTTCTGGAGGTGATTTACAGTCAGTCCTTTAATAATTGGACAGTGATTGTTCTGTAGGTGATTTTCGGTCAGTCCTTTAATAATTGGATAGTGATTGTTCTGTAGGTGTTTTACGGTCAGTCCTTTAATAATTGGACAGTGATTGTTCTGTAGGTGATTTACAGTCAGTCCTTTAATAATTAGACAGTGATTGTTCTGTAGGTGATTTACAGTCAGTCCTTTAATAATTGGACAGTGATTGTTCTGTAGGTGATTTATGGTCAGTCCTTTAATAATTGGACAGTGATTGTTCTGTAGGTGATTTACGGTCAGTCCTTTCATAATTGGACAGTGATTGTTCTGTAGGTGATTTTCGGTCAGTCCTTTAATAATTGGATAGTGATTGTTCTGTAGGTGTTTTACGGTCAGTCCTTTAATAATTGGATAGTGATTGTTCTGTAGGTGATTTACAGTCAGTCCTTTAATAATTGGACAGTGATTGTTCTGTAGGTGATTTACGGTCAGTCCTTTAATAATTGGACAGTGATTGTTCTGTAGGTGATTTACGGTCAGTCCTTTAATAATTGGACAGTGATTGTTCTGTAGGTGATTTACGGTCAGTCCTTTAATAATTGGACAGTGATTGTTCTGTAGGTGATTTACGGTCAGTCCTTTAATAATTGGACAGTGATTGTTCTGTAGGTGATTTACGGTCAATCCTTTAATAATTGGACAGTGATTGTTCTGTAGGTGATTTACGGTCAGTCCTTTAATAATTGGACAGTGATTGTTCTGTAGGTGATTTACGGTCAATCCTTTAATAATTGGACAGTGATTGTTCTGTAGGTGATTTACAGTCAGTCCTTTAATAATTGGACAGTGATTGTTCTGTAGGTGATTTACGGTCAGTCCTTTAATAATTGGACAGTGATTGTTCTGTAGGTGATTTTCGGTCAGTCCTTTAATAATTGGATAGTGATTGTTCTGTAGGTGTTTTACGGTCAGTCCTTTAATAATTGGATAGTGATTGTTCTGTAGGTGATTTACAGTCAGTCCTTTAATAATTGGACAGTGATTGTTCTGTAGGTGATTTTCGGTCAGTCCTTTAATAATTGGACAGTGATTGTTCTGTAGGTGATTTACGGTCAGTCCTTTAATAATTGGATAGTGATTGTTCTGTCGGTGATTTACGGTCAGTCCTTTAATAATTGGACAGTGATTGTTCTGTAGGTGATTTTCGGTCAGTCCTTTAATAATTGGATAGTGATTGTTCTGTAGGTGTTTTACGGTCAGTCCTTTAATAATTGGACAGTGATTGTTCTGCAGGTGATTTACGGTCAGTCCTTTAATAATTGGACAGTGATTGTTCTGTAGGTGATTTACGGTCAGTCCTTTAATAATTGGACAGTGATTGTTCTGTTGGTGATTTACGGTCAGTCCTTTAATAATTGGATAGTGATTGTTCTGTAGGTGATTTACGGACAGTCCTTTAATAATTGGACAGTGATTGTTCTGTAGGTGATTTACGGTCAGTCCTTTAATAATTGGATAGTGATTGTTCTGTAGGTGATTTACGGACAGTCCTTTAATAATTGGACAGTGATTGTTCTGTAGGTGATTTACGTTCAGTCCTTTAATAATTGGACAGTGATTGTTCTGTCGGTGATTTACGGTCAGTCCTTTAATAATTGGACAGTGATTGTTCTGTTGGTGATTTACGGTCAGTCCTTTAATAATTGGATAGTGATTGTTCTGTAGGTGATTTATGGTCAGTCCTTTAATAATTGGACAGTGATTGTTCTGTAGGTGATTTACGGTCAGTCCTTTAATAATTGGATAGTGATTGTTCAGTAGGTGATTTATGGTCAGTCCTTTAATAATTGGATAGATGATTGTTCTGTAGGTGATTTACGGTCAGTCCTTTAATAATTGGACAGTGATTGTTCTGTAGGTGATTTACTGTCAGTCCTTTAATAATTGGACAGTGATTGTTCTGTAGGTGATTTACGGTCAGTCCTTTAATAATTGGACAGTGATTGTTCTGTAGGTGATTTATGGTCAGTCCTTTAATAATTGGATAGATGATTGTTCTGTAGGTGATTTACGGTCAGTCCTTTAATAATTGGACAGTGATTGTTCTGTAGGTGATTTACTGTCAGTCCTTTAATAATTGGATAGTGATTGTTCTGTAGGTGATTTACGGTCAGTCCTTTAATAATTGGATAGTGATTGTTCTGTAGGTGATTTACGGTCAGTCCTTTAATAATTGGACAGTGATTGTTCTGTAGGTGATTTACGGTCAGTCCTTTAATAATTGGATAGTGATTGTTCTGTAGGTGATTTACGGTCAGTCCTTTAATAATTGGACAGTGATTGTTCTGTAGGTGATTTACTGTCAGTCCTTTAATAATTGGACAGTGATTGTTCTGTAGGTGATTTACGGTCAGTCCTTTAATAATTGGATAGATGATTGTTCTGTAGGTGATTTACGGTCAGTCCTTTAATAATTGGACAGTGATTGTTCTGTAGGAGATTTACGGTCAGTCCTTTAATAATTGGATAGTGATTGTTCTGTAGGTGATTTACTGTCAGTCCTTTAAAAATTGGACAGTGATTGTTCTGTAGGTGTTTTACGGTCAGTCCTTTAATAATTGGATAGTGATTGTTCTGTAGGTGATTTATGGTCAGTCCTTTAATAATTGGATAGTGATTGTTCTGTAGGTGATTTATGGTCAGTCCTTTAATAATTGGACAGTGATTGTTCTGTAGGAGATTTATGGTCAGTCCTTTAATAATTGGATAGTGATTGTTCTGTAGGTAATTTACTGTCAGTCCTTTAATAATTCGACAGTGATTGTTCTGTAGGAGATTTATGGTCAGTCCTTTAATAATTGGATAGTGATTGTTCTGTAGGTGATTTACTGTCAGTCCTTTAATAATTCGACAGTGATTGTTCTGTAGGTGATTTATGGTCAGTCCTTTAATAATTGGACAGTGATTGTTCTGTAGGTGATTTACGGTCAGTCCTTTAATAATTGGACAGTGATTGTTCTGTAGGTGATTTACTGTCAGTCCTTTAAAAATTGGACAGTGATTGTTCTGTAGGTGTTTTACGGTCAGTCCTTTAATAATTGGACAGTGATTGTTCTGTAGGTGATTTACGGTCAGTCCTTTAATAATTGGACAGTGATTGTTCTGTAGGTGATTTACTGTCAGTCCTTTAAAAATTGGACAGTGATTGTTCTGTAGGTGTTTTACGGTCAGTCCTTTAATAATTGGACAGTGATTGTTCTGTAGGTGATTTACGGTCAGTCCTTTAATAATTGGATAGTGATTGTTCTGTAGGTGATTTACGGTCAGTCCTTTAATAATTGGACAGTGATTGTTCTGTAGGTGATTTACTGTCAGTCCTTTAAAAATTGGACAGTGATTGTTCTGTAGGTGTTTTACGGTCAGTCCTTTAATAATTGGATAGTGATTGTTCTGTAGGTGATTTACGGTCAGTCCTTTAATAATTGGACAGTGATTGTTCTGTAGGTGATTTACGGTCAGTACTTTAATAATTGGATAGTGATTGTTCTGTAGGTGATTTACTGTCAGTCCTTTAAAAATTGGACAGTGATTGTTCTGTAGGTGTTTTACGGTCAGTCCTTTAATAATTGGACAGTGATTGTTCTGTAGGTGATTTATGGTCAGTCCTTTAATAATTGGATAGTGATTGTTCTGTAGGTGATTTACTGTCAGTCCTTTAAAAATTGGACAGTGATTGTTCTGTAGGTGTTTTACGGTCAGTCCTTTAATAATTGGATAGTGATTGTTCTGTAGGTGATTTACTGTCAGTCCTTTAAAAATTGGACAGTGATTGTTCTGTAGGTGTTTTACGGTCAGTCCTTTAATAATTGGACAGTGATTGTTCTGTAGGTGATTTACGGTCAGTCCTTTAATAATTGGATAGTGATTGTTCTGTAGGTGATTTACTGTCAGTCCTTTAATAATTGGACAGTGATTGTTCTGTAGGTGATTTACGGTCAGTCCTTTAATAATTGGATAGTGATTGTTCTGTAGGTGATTTACGGTCAGTCCTTTAATAATTGGATAGTGATTGTTCTGTAGGTGATTTACTGTCAGTCCTTTAAAAATTGGACAGTGATTGTTCTGTAGGTGTTTTACGGTCAGTCCTTTAATAATTGGACAGTGATTGTTCTGTAGGTGATTTACGGTCAGTCCTTTAATAATTGGATAGTGATTGTTCTGTAGGTGATTTACTGTCAGTCCTTTAATAATTGGACAGTGATTGTTCTGTCGGTGATTTATGGTCAGTCCTTTAATAATTGGATAGTGATTGTTCTGTAGGTGATTTATGGTCAGTCCTTTAATAATTGGATAGTGATTGTTCTGTAGGTGATTTACGGTCAGTCCTTTAATAATTGGACAGTGATTGTTCTGTAGGTGATTTACGGTCAGTCCTTTAATAATTGGACAGTGATTGTTCTGTAGGTGATTTACGGTCAGTCCTTTAATAATTGAACAGTGATTGTTCTGTAGGTGATTTACTGTCTGTCCTTTAAAAATTGGACAGTGATTGTTCTGTAGGTGTTTTACGGTCAGTCCTTTAATAATTGGATAGTGATTGTTCTGTAGGTGATTTATGGTCAGTCCTTTAATAATTGGATAGTGATTGTTCTGTAGGTGATTTACTGTCAGTCCTTTAATAATTGGACAGTGATTGTTCTGTAGGAGATTTACGGTCAGTCCTTTAATAATTGGATAGTGATTGTTCTGTAGGTGATTTACGGTCAGACCTTTAATAATTGGACGGTGATTGTTCTGTAGGTGATTTACGGTCAGTCCTTTAATAATTGGATAGTGATTGTTCTGTAGGTGATTTACGGTCAGTCCTTTAATAATTGGATAGTGATTGTTCTGTAGGTGATTTACTGTCAGTCCTTTAAAAATTGGACGGTGATTGTTCTGTAGGTGATTTATGGTCAGTCCTTTAATAATTGGATAGTGATTGTTCTGTAGGTGATTTACTGTCAGTCCTTTAAAAATTGGACAGTGATTGTTCTGTAGGTGTTTTACGGTCAGTCCTTTAATAATTGGAGAGTGATTGTTCAGTAGGTGATTTACGGTCAGTCCTTTAATAATTGGATAGTGATTGTTCAGTAGGTGATTTACGGTCAGTCCTTTAATAATTGGACAGTGATTGTTCTGTCGGTGATTTACTGTCAGTCCTTTAATAATTGGACAGTGATTGTTCTGTAGGTGATTTATGGTCAGTCCTTTAATAATTGGACAGTGATTGTTCTGTAGGTGATTTACGGTCAGTCCTTTAATAATTGGACAGTGATTGTTCTGTAGGTGATTTATGGTCAGTCCTTTAATAATTGGACAGTGATTGTTCTGTAGGTGATTTACGGTCAGTCCTTTAATAATTGGACAGTGATTGTTCTGTAGGTGATTTATGGTCAGTCCTTTAATAATTGGACAGTGATTGTTCTGTAGGTGATTTATGGTCAGTCCTTTAATAATTGGACAGTGATTGTTCTGTCGGTGATTTACTGTCAGTCCTTTAATAATTGGACAGTGATTGTTCTGTAGGTGATTTATGGTCAGTCCTTTAATAATTGGACAGTGATTGTTCTGTAGGTGATTTACGGTCAGTCCTTTAATAATTGGACAGTGATTGTTCTGTAGGTGATTTATGGTCAGTCCTTTAATAATTGGACAGTGATTGTTCTGTAGGTGATTTACGGTCAGTCCTTTAATAATTGGACAGTGATTGTTCTGTAGGTGATTTACGGTCAGTCCTTTAATAATTGGACAGTGATTGTTCTGTAGGTGATTTACGGTCAGTCCTTTAATAATTGGACAGTGATTGTTCTGTAGGTGATTTACGGTCAGTCCTTTAATAATTGGACAGTGATTGTTCTGTAGGTGATTTACGGTCAGTCCTTTAATAATTGGATAGTGATTGTTCTGTAGGTGATTTACGGTCAGTCCTTTAATAATTGGACAGTGATTGTTCTGTAGGTGATTTACGGTCAGTCCTTTAATAATTGGACAGTGATTGTTCTGTAGGTGATTTACGGTCAGTCCTTTAATAATTGGATAGTGATTGTTCTGTAGGTGATTTACGGTCAGTCCTTTAATAATTGACAGTGATTGTTCTGTAGGTGATTTACGGTCAGTCCTTTAATAATTGGACAGTGATTGTTCTGTAGGTGATTTGCGGTCAGTCCTTTAATAATTGGATAGTGATTGTTCAGTAGGTGATTTACGGTCAGTCCTTTAATAATTGGACAGTGATTGTTCTGTAGGTGATTTACGGTCAGTCCTTTAATAATAGGACAGTGATTGTTCTGTAGGTGATTTGCGGTCAGTCCTTTAATAATTGGATAGTGATTGTTCAGTAGGTGATTTACGGTCAGTCCTTTAATAATTGGACAGTGATTGTTCTGTAGGTGATTTACGGTCAGTCCTTTAATAATTGGACAGTGATTGTTCTGTAGGTGATTTACGGTCAGTCCTTTAATAATTGGATAGTGATTGTTCTGTAGGTGATTTACGGTCAGTCCTTTAATAATTGGATAGTGATTGTTCTGTAGGTGATTTACGGTCAGTCCTTTAATAATTGGATAGTGATTGTTCTGTAGGTGATTTACGGTCAGTCCTTTAATAATTGGATAGTGATTGTTCTGTAGGTGATTTACGGTCAGTCCTTTAATAATTGGATAGTGATTGTTCTGTAGGTGATTTACGGTCAGTCCTTTAATAATTGGATAGTGATTGTTCTGTAGGAGATTTACGGTCAGTCCTTTAATAATTGGATAGTGATTGTTCTGTAGGTGATTTACGGTCAGTCCTTTAATAATTGGACAGTGATTGTTCTGTAGGTGATTTACGTTCAGTCCTTTAATAATTGGACAGTGATTGTTCTGTAGGTGATTTACGGTCAGTCCTTTAATAATTGGATAGTGATTGTTCTGTAGGTGATTTACGGTCAGTCCTTTAATAATTGGATAGTGATTGTTCTGTAGGAGATTTACGGTCAGTCCTTTAATAATTGGATAGTGATTGTTCTGTAGGTGATTTACGGTCAGTCCTTTAATAATTGGATAGTGATTGTTCTGTAGGTGATTTACGGTCAGTCCTTTAATAATTGGACAGTGATTGTTCTGTAGGTGATTTACGGTCATTCCTTTAATAATTGGATAGTGATTGTTCTGTAGGTGATTTACGGTCAGTCCTTTAATAATTGGACAGTGATTGTTCAGTAGGTGATTTATGGTCAGTCCTTTAATAATTGGACGGTGATTGTTCTGTAGGTGATTTACGGTCAGTCCTTTAATAATTGGATAGTGATTGTTCTGTCGGTGATTTACGGTCAGTCCTTTAATAATTGGATAGTGATTGTTCTGTAGGTGATTTACGGTCAGTCCTTTAATAATTGGATAGTGATTGTTCTGTCGGTGATTTACGGTCAGTCCTTTAATAATTGGATAGTGATTGTTCTGTAGGAGATTTACGGTCAGTCCTTTAATAATTGGACAGTGATTGTTCTGTAGGTGATTTACAGTCAGTCCTTTAATAATTGGATAGTGATTGTTCTGTAGGTGATTTACGGTCAGTCCTTTAATAATTGGATAGTGATTGTTCTGTAGGAGATTTACGGTCAGTCCTTTAATAATTGGACAGTGATTGTTCTGTAGGTGATTTACGGTCAGCCCTTTAATAATTGGACAGTGATTGTTCTGTAGGTGATTTACGGTCAGTCCTTTAATAATTGGATAGTGATTGTTCTGTAGGTGATTTACAGTCATTCCTTTAATAATTGGACAGTGATTGTTCTGTCGGTGATTTACGGTCAGTCCTTTAATAATTGGACAGTGATTGTTCTGTCGGTGATTTACGGTCAGTCCTTTAATAATTGGATAGTGATTGTTCTGTCGGTGATTTACGGTCAGTCCTTTAATAATTGGATAGTGATTGTTCTGTAGGTGATTTACGGTCAGTCCTTTAATAATTGGACAGTGATTGTTCTGTAGGTGATTTACGGTCAGTCCTTTAATAATTGGACAGTGATTGTTCTGTAGGTGATTTACGGTCAGTCCTTTAATAATTGGACAGTGATTGTTCAGTAGGTGATTTACGGTCAGTCCTTTAATAATTGGACAGTGATTGTTCTGTAGGTGATTTACGGTCAGTCCTTTAATAATTGGATAGTAATTGTTCTGTAGGTGATTTATGGTCAGTCCTTTAATAATTGGACGGTGATTGTTCTGTAGGTGATTTACGGTCAGTCCTTTAATAATTGGACAGTGATTGTTCTGTCGGTGATTTACGGTCATTTCTTTAATAATTGGACAGTGATTGTTCTGTAGGTGATTTACGGTCAGTCCTTTAATAATTGGACAGTGATTGTTCTGTCGGTGATTTACGGTCAGTCCTTTAATAATTGGACAGTGATTGTTCTGTAGGTGATTTACAGTCAGTCCTTTAATAATTGGACAGTGATTGTTCTGTCGGTGATTTACGGTCAGTCCTTTAATAATTGGACAGTGATTGTTCTGTAGGTGATTTACAGTCAGTCCTTTAATAATTGGACAGTGATTGTTCTGTCGGTGATTTACGGTCAGTCCTTTAATAATTGGACAGTGATTGTTCTGTAGGTGATTTACAGTCAGTCCTTTAATAATTGGACAGTGATTGTTCTGTAGGTGATTTACGGTCAGTCCTTTAATAATTGGACAGTGATTGTTCTGTTGGTGATTTACGGTCAGTCCTTTAATAATTGGACAGTGATTGTTCTGTAGGTGATTTACGGTCAGTCCTTTAATAATTGGATAGTGATTGTTCTGTCGGTGATTTACGGTCAGTCCTTTAATAATTGGACTGTGATTGTTCTGTAGGTGATTTACGGTCAGTCCTTTAATAATTGGATAGTGATTGTTCTGTAGGTGATTTACGGTCAGTCCTTTAGTAATTGGATAGTGATTGCTCTGTAGGTGATTTACGGTCAGTCCTTTAATAATTGGATAGTGATTGTTCTGTCGGTGATTTACGGTCAGTCCTTTAATAATTGGACTGTGATTGTTCTGTAGGTGATTTACGGTCAGTCCTTTAATAATTGGATAGTGATTGTTCTGTAGGTGATTTACGGTCAGTCCTTTAATAATTGGATAGTGATTGTTCTGTAGGTGATTTACGGTCAGTCCTTTAATAATTGGACAGTGATTGTTCTGTAGGTGATTTACGGTCAGTCCTTTAATAATTGGACAGTGATTGTTCTGTAGGTGATTTACGGTCAGTCCTTTAATAATTGGACAGTGATTGTTCTGTAGGTGATTTACGGTCAGTCCTTTAATAATTGGACAGTGATTGTTCTGTAGGTGATTTACGGTCAGTCCTTTAATAATTGGACAGTGATTGTTCTGTAGGTGATTTACGGTCAGTCCTTTAATAATTGGATAGTGATTGTTCTGTAGGTGATTTACGGTCTGTCCTTTAATAATTGGATAGTGATTGTTCTGTAGGTGATTTACGGTCAGTCCTTTAATAATTGGATAGTGATTGTTCTGTAGGTGATTTACGGTCAGTCCTTTAATAATTGGATAGTGATTGTTCTGTAGGTGATTTACGGTCAGTCCTTTAATAATTGGACAGTGATTGTTCTGTCGGTGATTTACGGTCAGTCCTTTAATAATTGGACAGTGATTGTTCTGTAGGTGATTTACGGTCTGTCCTTTAATAATTGGATAGTGATTGTTCTGTAGGTGATTTACGGTCAGTCCTTTAATAATTGGATAGTGATTGTTCTGTAGGTGATTTACGGTCAGTCCTTTAATAATTGGATAGTGATTGTTCTGTAGGTGATTTACGGTCAGTCCTTTAATAATTGGACAGTGATTGTTCTGTAGGTGATTTACGGTCAGTCCTTTAATAATTGGACAGTGTTTGTTCTGTAGGTGATTTACGGTCAGTCCTTTAATAATTGGACAGTGATTGTTCTGTAGGTGATTTACGGTCAGTCCTTTAATAATTGGACAGTGATTGTTCTGTAGGTGATTTACGGTCAGTCCTTTAATAATTGGACAGTGATTGTTCTGTAGGTGATTTACGGTCAGTCCTTTAATAATTGGACAGTGATTGTTCTGTAGGTGATTTACGGTCAGTCCTTTAATAATTGGACAGTGATTGTTCTGTAGGTGATTTACGGTCAGTCCTTTAATAATTGGATAGTGATTGTTCTGTAGGTGATTTACGGTCAGTCCTTTAATAATTGGACAGTGATTGTTCTGTAGGTGATTTACGGTCAGTCCTTTAATAATTGGATAGTAATTGTTCTGTAGGTGATTTACGGTCAGTCCTTTAATAATTGGACAGTGATTGTTCTGTAGGTGATTTACGGTCAGTCCTTTAATAATTGGACAGTGATTGTTCTGTAGGTGATTTATGGTCAGTCCTTTAATAATTGGACAGTGATTGTTCTGTAGGTGATTTACGGTCAGTCCTTTAATAAATGGATAGTGATTGTTCTGTAGGTGATTTACGGTCAGTCCTTTAATAATTGGACAGTGATTGTTCTGTAGGTGATTTACGGTCAGTCCTTTAATAATTGGACAGTGATTGTTCTGTCGGTGATTTATGGTCAGTCCTTTAATAATTGGACAGTGATTGTTCTGTAGGTGATTTACGGTCAGTCCTTTAATAATAGGACAGTGATTGTTCTGTAGGTGATTTACGGTCAGTCCTTTAATAATTGGACAGTGATTGTTCTGTAGGTGATTTACGGTCAGTCCTTTAATAATAGGACAGTGATTGTTCTGTAGGTGATTTACGGTCAGTCCTTTAATAATTGGACAGTGATTGTTCTGTCGGTGATTTACGGTCAGTCCTTTAATAATTGGACAGTGATTGTTCTGTAGGTGATTTACGGTCAGTCCTTTAATAATTGGACAGTGATTGTTCTGTAGGTGATTTATGGTCAGTCCTTTAATAATTGGACAGTGATTGTTCTGTAGGTGATTTACGGTCAGTCCTTTAATAATTGGACAGTGATTGTTCTGTAGGTGATTTATGGTCAGTCCTTTAATAATTGGACAGTGATTGTTCTGTAGGTGATTTACGGTCAGTCCTTTAATAATTGGACAGTGATTGTTCTGTAGGTGATTTACGGTCAGTCCTTTAATAAATGAATAGTGATTGTTCTGTAGGTGATTTACGGTCAGTCCTTTAATAATTGGACAGTGATTGTTCTGTAGGTGATTTACGGTCAGTCCTTTAATAATTGGACAGTGATTGTTCTGTAGGTGATTTACGGTCAGTCCTTTAATAATTGGATAGTGATTGTTCTGTCGGTGATTTACGGTCAGTCCTTTAATAATTGGATAGTGATTGTTCTGTAGGTGATTTACGGTCAGTCCTTTAATAATTGGATAGTGATTGTTCTGTAGGTGATTTACGGTCAGTCCTTTAATAATTGGACAGTGATTGTTCTGTAGGAGATTTACGGTCAGTCCTTTAATAATTGGATAGTGATTGTTCTGTAGGTGATTTACGGTCAGTCCTTTAATAATTGGACAGTGATTGTTCTGTAGGTGATTTACGGTCAGTCCTTTAATAATTGGATAGTGATTGTTCTGTAGGTGATTTACGGTCAGTCCTTTAATAATTGGATAGTGATTGTTCTGTAGGTGATTTACGGTCAGTCCTTTAATAATTGGACAGTGATTGTTCTGT
The DNA here is from genome assembly GCF_036365525.1 of Heterodontus francisci. Taxonomy (NCBI): domain Eukaryota; kingdom Metazoa; phylum Chordata; class Chondrichthyes; order Heterodontiformes; family Heterodontidae; genus Heterodontus; species Heterodontus francisci. The sequence continues at coordinate 193,983 of NW_027141849.1, forward strand.
AGGTGATTTACGGTCAGTCCTTTAATAATTGGACAGTGATTGTTCTGTAGGTGATTTACGGTCAGTCCTTTAATAATTGGATAGTGATTGTTCTGTAGGTGATTTACGGTCAGTCCTTTAATAATTGGACAGTGATTGTTCTGTAGGTGATTTACGGTCAGTCCTTTAATAATTGGATAGTGATTGTTCTGTAGGTGATTTACGGTCAGTCCTTTAATAATTGACAGTGATTGTTCTGTAGGTGATTTACGGTCAGTCCTTTAATAATTGGACAGTGATTGTTCTGTAGGTGATTTGCGGTCAGTCCTTTAATAATTGGATAGTGATTGTTCAGTAGGTGATTTACGGTCAGTCCTTTAATAATTGGACAGTGATTGTTCTGTAGGTGATTTACGGTCAGTCCTTTAATAATAGGACAGTGATTGTTCTGTAGGTGATTTGCGGTCAGTCCTTTAATAATTGGATAGTGATTGTTCAGTAGGTGATTTACGGTCAGTCCTTTAATAATTGGACAGTGATTGTTCTGTAGGTGATTTACGGTCAGTCCTTTAATAATTGGACAGTGATTGTTCTGTAGGTGATTTATGGTCAGTCCTTTAATAATTGGACAGTGATTGTTCTGTAGGTGATTTACGGTCAGTCCTTTAATAATTGGATAGTGATTGTTCTGTAGGTGATTTACGGTCAGTCCTTTAATAATTGGATAGTGATTGTTCTGTAGGTGATTTACGGTCAGTCCTTTAATAATTGGACAGTGATTGTTCTGTAGGTGATTTACGGTCATTCCTTTAATAATTGGATAGTGATTGTTCTGTAGGTGATTTACGGTCAGTCCTTTAATAATTGGACAGTGATTGTTCAGTAGGTGATTTATGGTCAGTCCTTTAATAATTGGACGGTGATTGTTCTGTAGGTGATTTACGGTCAGTCCTTTAATAATTGGATAGTGATTGTTCTGTCGGTGATTTACGGTCAGTCCTTTAATAATTGGATAGTGATTGTTCTGTAGGTGATTTACGGTCAGTCCTTTAATAATTGGATAGTGATTGTTCTGTAGGTGATTTACGGTCAGTCCTTTAATAATTGGACAGTGATTGTTCTGTAGGTGATTTACGGTCAGTCCTTTAATAATTGGATAGTGATTGTTCTGTCGGTGATTTACGGTCAGTCCTTTAATAATTGGATAGTGATTGTTCTGTAGGAGATTTACGGTCAGTCCTTTAATAATTGGACAGTGATTGTTCTGTAGGTGATTTACAGTCAGTCCTTTAATAATTGGATAGTGATTGTTCTGTAGGTGATTTACGGTCAGTCCTTTAATAATTGGATAGTGATTGTTCTGTAGGAGATTTACGGTCAGTCCTTTAATAATTGGACAGTGATTGTTCTGTAGGTGATTTACGGTCCGTCCTTTAATAATTGGACAGTGATTGTTCTGTAGGTGATTTACGGTCAGTCCTTTAATAATTGGACAGTGATTGTTCTGTAGGTGATTTACGGTCAGTCCTTTAATAATTGGACAGTGATTGTTCTGTAGGTGATTTACGGTCAGTCCTTTAATAATTGGACAGTGATTGTTCTGTCGGTGATTTACGGTCAGTCCTTTAATAATTGGATAGTGATTGTTCAGTAGGTGATTTACGGTCAGTCCTTTAATAATTGGACAGTGATTGTTCTGTAGGTGATTTACGGTCAGTCCTTTAATAATTGGACAGTGATTGTTCTGAAGGTGATTTACGGTCTGTCCTTTAATAATTGGACAGTGATTGTTCTGTAGGTGATTTACGGTCAGTCCTTTAATAATTGGATAGTGATTGTTCTGTAGGTGATTTATGGTCAGTCCTTTAATAATTGGACGGTGATTGTTCTGTAGGTGATTTACGGTCAGTCCTTTAATAATTGGACAGTGATTGTTCTGCAGGTGATTTACTGTCAGTCCTTTAATAATTGGACAGTGATTGTTCTGTAGGTGATTTACGGTCAGTCCTTTAATAATTGGATAGTAATTGTTCTGTAGGTGATTTACGGTCAGTCCTTTAATAATTGGATAGTGATTGTTCTGTAGGTGATTTATGGTCAGTCCTTTAATAATTGGACAGTGATTGTTCTGTAGGTGATTTACGGTCAGTCCTTTAATAATTGGACAGTGATTGTTCTGTAGGTGATTTACGGTCAGTCCTTTAATAATTGGATAGTAATTGTTCTGTAGGTGATTTACGGTCAGTCCTTTAATAATTGGATAGTGATTGTTCTGTAGGTGATTTATGGTCAGTCCTTTAATAATTGGACGGTGATTGTTCTGTAGGTGATTTACGGTCAGTCCTTTAATAATTGGACAGTGATTGTTCTGTCGGTGATTTACGGTCATTTCTTTAATAATTGGACAGTGATTGTTCTGTAGGTGATTTACGGTCAGTCCTTTAATAATTGGACAGTGATTGTTCTGTCGGTGATTTACGGTCAGTCCTTTAATAATTGGACAGTGATTGTTCTGTAGGTGATTTACAGTCAGTCCTTTAATAATTGGACAGTGATTGTTCTGTCGGTGATTTACGGTCAGTCCTTTAATAATTGGACAGTGATTGTTCTGTAGGTGATTTACAGTCAGTCCTTTAATAATTGGACAGTGATTGTTCTGTCGGTGATTTACGGTCAGTCCTTTAATAATTGGACAGTGATTGTTCTGTAGGTGATTTACAGTCAGTCCTTTAATAATTGGACAGTGATTGTTCTGTAGGTGATTTACGGTCAGTCCTTTAATAATTGGACAGTGATTGTTCTGTTGGTGATTTACGGTCAGTCCTTTAATAATTGGACAGTGATTGTTCTGTAGGTGATTTACGGTCAGTCCTTTAATAATTGGACAGTGATTGTTCTGTAGGTGATTTATGGTCAGTCCTTTAATAATTGGATAGTAATTGTTCTGTAGGTGATTTACGGTCAGTCCTTTAATAATTGGATAGTGATTGTTCTGTAGGTGATTTACGGTCAGTCCTTTAATAATTGGATAGTGATTGTTCTGTAGGTGATTTACGGTCAGTCCTTTAATAATTGGATAGTGATTGTTCTGTAGGTGATTTACGGTCAGTCCTTTAATAATTGGATAGTGATTGTTCTGTAGGTGATTTACGGTCAGTCCTTTAATAATTGGATAGTGATTGTTCTGTAGGTGATTTACGGTCAGTCCTTTAATAATTGGACAGTGATTGTTCTGTAGGTGATTTACGGTCAGTCCTTTAATAATTGGACAGTGATTGTTCTGTAGGTGATTTACGGTCAGTCCTTTAATAATTGGATAGTGATTGTTCTGTAGGTGATTTACGGTCAGTCCTTTAATAATTGGATAGTGATTGTTCTGTAGGTGATTTACGGTCAGTCCTTTAATAATTGGATAGTGATTGTTCTGTAGGTGATTTACGGTCAGTCCTTTAATAATTGGACAGTGATTGTTCTGTAGGTGATTTACGGTCAGTCCTTTAATAATTGGACAGTGTTTGTTCTGTAGGTGATTTACGGTCAGTCCTTTAATAATTGGACAGTGATTGTTCTGTAGGTGATTTACGGTCAGTCCTTTAATAATTGGACAGTGATTGTTCTGTAGGTGATTTACGGTCAGTCCTTTAATAATTGGACAGTGATTGTTCTGTAGGTGATTTACGGTCAGTCCTTTAATAATTGGACAGTGATTGTTCTGTAGGTGATTTACGGTCAGTCCTTTAATAATTGGACAGTGATTGTTCTGTAGGTGATTTATGGTCAGTCCTTTAATAATTGGATAGTAATTGTTCTGTAGGTGATTTACGGTCAGTCCTTTAATAATTGGACAGTGATTGTTCTGTAGGTGATTTACGGTCAGTCCTTTAATAATTGGACAGTGATTGTTCTGTAGGTGATTTATGGTCAGTCCTTTAATAATTGGACAGTGATTGTTCTGTAGGTGATTTACGGTCAGTCCTTTAATAAATGGATAGTGATTGTTCTGTAGGTGATTTACGGTCAGTCCTTTAATAATTGGACAGTGATTGTTCTGTAGGTGATTTACGGTCAGTCCTTTAATAATTGGACAGTGATTGTTCTGTCGGTGATTTATGGTCAGTCCTTTAATAATTGGACAGTGATTGTTCTGTAGGTGATTTACGGTCAGTCCTTTAATAATTGGACAGTGATTGTTCTGTAGGTGATTTACGGTCAGTCCTTTAATAAATGGATAGTGATTGTTCTGTAGGTGATTTATGGTCAGTCCTTTAATAATTGGACAGTGATTGTTCTGTAGGTGATTTACGGTCAGTCCTTTAATAATTGGACAGTGATTGTTCTGTCGGTGATTTATGGTCAGTCCTTTAATAATTGGACAGTGATTGTTCTGTAGGTGATTTACGGTCAGTCCTTTAATAAATGGATAGTGATTGTTCTGTAGGTGATTTACGGTCAGTCCTTTAATAATTGGACAGTGATTGTTCTGTAGGTGATTTACGGTCAGTCCTTTAATAATTGGACAGTGATTGTTCTGTAGGTGATTTACGGTCAGTCCTTTAATAATTGGATAGTGATTGTTCTGTAGGTGATTTACGGTCAGTCCTTTAATAATTGGATAGTGATTGTTCTGTCGGTGATTTACGGTCAGTCCTTTAATAATTGGACAGTGATTGTTCTGTAGGTGATTTACAGTCAGTGCTTTAATAATTGGATAGTGATTGTTCTGTAGGTGATTTACGGTCAGTCCTTTAATAATTGGACAGTGATTGTTCTGTAGGAGATTTACGGTCAGTCCTTTAATAATTGGATAGTGATTGTTCTGTAGGTGATTTACGGTCAGTCCTTTAATAATTGGACAGTGATTGTTCTGTAGATGATTTACGGTCAGTCCTTTAATAATTGGATAGTGATTGTTCTGTAGGTGATTTACGGTCAGTCCTTTAATAATTGGACAGTGATTGTTCTGTAGATGATTTACGGTCAGTCCTTTAATAATTGGATAGTGATTGTTCTGTAGGTGATTTACGGTCAGTCCTTTAATAATTGGACAGTGATTGTTCTGTAGGAGATTTACGGTCAGTCCTTTAATAATTGGATAGTGATTGTTCTGTAGGTGATTTACGGTCAGTCCTTTAATAATTGGACAGTGATTGTTCTGTAGGTGATTTACGGTCAGTCCTTTAATAATTGGACAGTGATTGTTCTGTAGGAGATTTACGGTCAGTCCTTTAATAATTGGATAGTGATTGTTCTGTAGGTGATTTACGGTCAGTCCTTTAATAATTGGACAGTGATTGTTCTGTAGATGATTTACGGTCAGTCCTTTAATAATTGGATAGTGATTGTTCTGTAGGTGATTTACGGTCAGTCCTTTAATAATTGGACAGTGATTGTTCTGTAGATGATTTACGGTCAGTCCTTTAATAATTGGATAGTGATTGTTCTGTAGGTGATTTACGGTCAGTCCTTTAATAATTGGACAGTGATTGTTCTGTAGGAGATTTACGGTCAGTCCTTTAATAATTGGATAGTGATTGTTCTGTAGGTGATTTACGGTCAGTCCTTTAATAATTGGACAGTGATTGTTCTGTAGGTGATTTACGGTCAGTCCTTTAATAATTGGATAGTGATTGTTCTGTAGGTGATTTACGGTCAGTCCTTTAATAATTGGATAGTGATTGTTCTGTAGGTGATTTACGGTCAGTCCTTTAATAATTGGACAGTGATTGTTCTGTAGGTAATTTACGGTCAGTCCTTTAATAATTGGACAGTGATTGTTCTGTAGGTGATTTACGGTCAGTCCTTTAATAATTGGATAGTGATTGTTCTGTAGGTGATTTACGGTCAGTCCTTTAATAATTGGACAGTGATTGTTCTGTAGGTGATTTACGGTCAGTCCTTTAATAATTGGATAGTGATTGTTCTGTCGGTGATTTACGGTCAGTCCTTTAATAATTGGATAGTGATTGTTCTGTAGGTGATTTACGGTCAGTCCTTTAATAATTGGATAGTGATTGTTCTGTAGGTGATTTACGGTCAGTCCTTTAATAATTGGACAGTGATTGTTCTGTAGGAGATTTACGGTCAGTCCTTTAATAATTGGATAGTGATTGTTCTGTAGGTGATTTACGGTCAGTCCTTTAATAATTGGACAGTGATTGTTCTGTAGGAGATTTACGGTCAGTCCTTTAATAATTGGATAATGATTGTTCTGTAGGTGATTTACGGTCAGTCCTTTAATAATTGGACAGTGATTGTTCTGTAGGTGATTTACGGTCAGTCCTTTAATAATTGGATAGTGATTGTTCTGTAGGTGATTTACGGTCAGTCCTTTAATAATTGGACAGTGATTGTTCTGTAGGAGATTTACGGTCAGTCCTTTAATAATTGGACAGTGATTGTTCTGTAGGTGATTTACGGTCAGTCCTTTAATAATTGGACAGTGATTGTTCTGTAGGAGATTTACGGTCAGTCCTTTAATAATTGGATAATGATTGTTCTGTAGGTGATTTACGGTCAGTCCTTTAATAATTGGACAGTGATTGTTCTGTCGGTGATTTACGGTCAGTCCTTTAATAATTGGATAGTGATTGTTCTGTAGGAGATTTACGGTCAGTCCTTTAATAATTGGATAATGATTGTTCTGTAGGTGATTTACGGTCAGTCCTTTAATAATTGGACAGTGATTGTTCTGTAGGTGATTTACGGTCAGTCCTTTAATAATTGGACAGTGATTGTTCTGTAGGTGATTTACGGTCAGTCCTTTAATAATTGGACAGTGATTGTTCTGTAGGTGATTTACGGTCAGTCCTTTAATAATTGGACAGTGATTGTTCTGTAGGTGATTTACGGTCAGTCCTTTAATAATTGGACAGTGATTGTTCTGTAGGTGATTTACAGTCAGTCCTTTAATAATTGGACAGTGATTGTTCTGTTGGTGATTTACGGTCAGTCCTTTAATAATTGGACAGTGATTGTTCTGTAGGTGATTTACGGTCAGTCCTTTAATAATTGGATAATGATTGTTCTGTAGGTGATTTACGGTCAGTCCTTTAATAATTGGACAGTGATTGTTCTGTAGGAGATTTACGGTCAGTCCTTTAATAATTGGATAATGATTGTTCTGTAGGTGATTTACGGTCAGTCCTTTAATAATTGGATAGTGATTGTTCTGTAGGTGATTTACGGTCAGTCCTTTAATAATTGGATAGTGATTGTTCTGTAGGTGATTTACGGTCAGTCCTTTAATAATTGGATAGTGATTGTTCTGTAGGTGATTTACGGTCAGTCCTTTAATAATTGGACAGTGATTGTTCTGTAGGTGATTTACGGTCAGTCCTTTAATAATTGGACAGTGAATGTTCTGTAGGAGATTTACGGTCAGTCCTTTAATAATTGGATAATGATTGTTCTGTAGGTGATTTACGGTCAGTCCTTTAATAATTGGACAGTGATTGTTCTGTAGGTGATTTACGGTCAGTCCTTTAATAATTGGACAGTGATTGTTCTGTAGGAGATTTACGGTCAGTCCTTTAATAATTGGATAATGATTGTTCTGTAGGTGATTTACGGTCAGTCCTTTAATAATTGGACAGTGATTGTTCTGTAGGTGATTTACGGTCAGTCCTTTAATAATTGGACAGTGATTGTTCTGTAGGTGATTTACGGTCAGTCCTTTAATAATTGGATAGTGATTGTTCTGTAGGTGATTTACGGTCAGTCCTTTAATAATTGGACAGTGATTGTTCTGTAGGAGATTTACGGTCAGTCCTTTAATAATTGGATAGTGATTGTTCTGTAGGTGATTTACGGTCAGTCCTTTAATAATTGGATAGTGATTGTTCTGTAGGTGATTTACGGTCAGTCCTTTAATAATTGGATAGTGATTGTTCTGTAGGTGATTTACGGTCAGTCCTTTAATAATTGGATAGTGATTGTTCTGTAGGTGATTTACGGTCAGTCCTTTAATAATTGGACAGTGATTGTTCTGTAGGTGATTTACGGTCAGTCCTTTAATAATTGGACAGTGAATGTTCTGTAGGTGATTTACGGTCAGTCCTTTAATAATTGGACAGTTATTGTTCTGTAGGTGATTTACGGTCAGTCCTTTAATAATTGGACAGTGATTGTTCTGTAGGTGATTTACGGTCAGTCTTTTAATAATTGACAGTGATTGTTCTGTCGGTGATTTACGGTCAGTCCTTTAATAATTGGACAGTGATTGTTCTGTAGGTGATTTACGGTCAGTCCTTTAATAATAGGACAGTGATTGTTCTGTAGGTGATTTACGGTCAGTCCTTTAATAATTGGACAGTGATTGTTCTGTAGGTGATTTACGGTCAGTCCTTTAATAATTGACAGTGATTGTTCTGTCGGTGATTTACGGTCAGTCCTTTAATAATTGGACAGTGAATGTTCTGTAGGTGATTTACGGTCAGTCCTTTAATAATTGGACAGTTATTGTTCTGTAGGTGATTTACGGTCAGTCCTTTAATAATTGGACAGTGATTGTTCTGTAGGTGATTTACGGTCAGTCTTTTAATAATTGACAGTGATTGTTCTGTCGGTGATTTACGGTCAGTCCTTTAATAATTGGACAGTGATTGTTCTGTAGGTGATTTACGGTCAGTCCTTTAATAATAGGACAGTGATTGTTCTGTAGGTGATTTACGGTCAGTCCTTTAATAATAGGACAGTGATTGTTCTGTTGGTGATTTACGGTCAGTCCTTTAATAATTGACAGTGATTGTTCTGTCGGTGATTTACGGTCAGTCCTTTAATAATTGGACAGTGATTGTTCTGTAGGTGATTTACGGTCAGTCCTTTAATAATAGGACAGTGATTGTTCTGTAGGTGATTTACGGTCAGTCCTTTAATAATTGGACAGTGATTGTTCTGTAGGTGATTTACGGTCAGTCCTTTAATAATTGGATAGTGATTGTTCTGTAGGTGTTTTACGGTCAGTCCTTTAATAATTGGATAGTGATTGTTCTGTAGGTGATTTACGGTCAGTCCTTTAATAATTGGACAGTGATTGTTCTGTAGGTGATTTACGGTCAGTCCTTTAATAATTGGACAGTGATTGTTCTGTAGGTGATTTACAGTCAGTCCTTTAATAATTGGATAGTAATTGTTCTGTAGGTGATTTACTGTCAGTCCTTTAATAATTGGACATTGATTGTTCTGGAGGTGTTTTACGGTCAGTCCTTTAATAATTGGATAGTGATTGTTCTGTAGGTGATTTACGGTCAGTCCTTTAATAATTGGACAGTGATTGTTCTGTAGGTGATTTACGGTCAGTCCTTTAATAATTGGATAGTGATTGTTCTGTAGGTGATTTACGGTCAGTCCTTTAATAATTGGATAGTGATTGTTCTGTAGGTGATTTACGGTCAGTCCTTTAATAATTGGACAGTGATTGTTCTGTAGGTGATTTACGGTCAGTCCTTTAATAATTGGACAGTGAATGTTCTGTAGGTGATTTACGGTCAGTCCTTTAATAATTGGACAGTTATTGTTCTGTAGGTGATTTACGGTCAGTCCTTTAATAATAGGACAGTGATTGTTCTGTAGGTGATTTACGGTCAGTCCTTTAATAATTGGACAGTGATTGTTCTGTAGGTGATTTACGGTCAGTCCTTTAATAATTGGACAGTGATTGTTCTGTAGGTGATTTACGGTCAGTCCTTTAATAATTGGACAGTGATTGTTCTGTAGGTGATTTACGGTCAGTCCTTTAATAATTGGATAGTGATTGTTCTGTCGGTGATTTACGGTCAGTCCTTTAATAATTGGACAGTGATTGTTCTGTAGGTGATTTACGGTCAGTCCTTTAATAATTGGACAGTGATTGTTCTGTAGGTGATTTACGGTCAGTCCTTTAATAATTGGACAGTGATTGTTCTGTAGGTGATTTACGGTCAGTCCTTTAATAATAGGACAGTGATTGTTCTGTAGGTGATTTACGGTCAGTCCTTTAATAATTGGACAGTGATTGTTCTGTAGGTGATTTACGGTCAGTCCTTTAATAATTGGACAGTGATTGTTCTGTAGGTGATTTACGGTCAGTCCTTTAATAATTGGACAGTGATTGTTCTGTAGGTGATTTACGGTCAGTCCTTTAATAATTGGACAGTGATTGTTCTGTAGGTGATTTACGGTCAGTCCTTTAATAATTGGATAGTGATTGTTCTGTAGGTGATTTACGTTCAGTCCTTTAATAATTGGACAGTGATTGTTCAGTAGGTGATTTACGGTCAGTCCTTTAATAATTGGACAGTGATTGTTCTGTAGGTGATTTACGGTCAGTCCTTTAATAATTGGACAGTGATTGTTCTGTAGGTGATTTACGGTCAGTCCTTTAATAATTGGATAGTGATTGTTCTGTAGGTGATTTACGGTCAGTCCTTTAATAATTGGACAGTGATTGTTCTGTAGGTGATTTACGGTCAGTCCTTTAATAATTGGATAGTGATTGTTCTGTAGGTGATTTACGGTCAGTCCTTTAATAATTGGATAGTGATTGTTCTGTAGGTGATTTACGGTCAGTCCTTTAATAATTGGACAGTGATTGTTCTGTCGGTGATTTACGGTCTGTCCTTTAATAATTGGACAGTGATTGTTCTGTAGGTGATTTACGGTCAGTCCTTTAATAATTGGACAGTGATTGTTCTGTCGGTGATTTATGGTCAGTCCTTTAATAATTGGACAGTGATTGTTCTGTAGGTGATTTACGGTCAGTCCTTTAATAATTGGATAGTGATTGTTCTGTAGGTGATTTACGGTCAGTCCTTCAATAATAGGACAGTGATTGTTCTGGAGGAGATTTACGGTCAGTCCTTTAATAATTGGATAGTGATTGTTCTGTAGGTGATTTATGGTCAGTCCTTTAATAATTGGACAGTGATTGTTCTGTAGGTGATTTACGGTTAGCCTTTAATGATTGGACAGTGATTGTTCTATAGGTGATTTACGGTCAGTCCTTTAATAATTGGACAGTGATTGTTCTGTAGGTGATTTACGGTCAGTCCTTTAATAATTGGACAGTGATTGTTCTGTAGGTGATTTACGGTCAGTCCTTTAATAATTGGACAGTGATTGTTCTGTAGGTGATTTACGGTCAGTCCTTTAATAATTGGACAGTGATTGTTCTGTAGGTGATTTACGGTCAGTCCTTTAATAATTGGATAGTGATTGTTCTGTAGGTGATTTATGGTCAGTCCTTTAATAATTGGACAGTGATTGTTCTGTAGGTGATTTACGGTCAGTCCTTTAATAATTGGATAGTGATTGTTCTGTAGGTGATTTACGGTCAGTCCTTTAATAATTGGACAGTGATTGTTCTGTAGGTGATTTACGGTCAATCCTTTAATAATTGGACAGTGATTGTTCTGTAGGTGATTTATGGTCAGTCCTTTAATAATTGGACAGTGATTGTTCTGTAGGTGATTTACGGTCAGTCCTTCAATAATAGGACAGTGATTGTTCTGTAGGTGATTTACGGTCAGTCCTTTAATAATTGGACAGTGATTGTTCAGTAGGTGATTTACGGTCAGTCCTTTAATAATTGGATAGTGATTGTTCTGTAGGTGATTTACGGTCAGTCCTTTAATAATTGGATAGTGATTGTTCTGTAGGTGATTTACGGTCAGTCCTTTAATAATTGGACAGTGATTGTTCTGTCGGTGATTTACGGTCTGTCCTTTAATAATTGGACAGTGATTGTTCTGTAGGTGATTTACGGTCAGTCCTTTAATAATTGGACAGTGATTGTTCTGGAGGTGATTTATGGTCAGTCCTTTAATAATTGGATAGTGATTGTTCTGTAGGTGATTTACGGTCAGTCCTTTAATAATTGGATAGTGATTGTTCTGTAGGTGATTTACGGTCAGTCCTTTAATAATTGGACAGTGATTGTTCTGTAGGTGATTTACGGTCAGTCCTTTAATAATTGGACAGTGATTGTTCTGTAGGTGATTTACGGTCAGTCCTTTAATAATAGGACAGTGATTGTTCTGTAGGTGATTTGCGGTCAGTCCTTTAATAATTGGACAGTGATTGTTCTGTAGGTGATTTACGGTCAGTCCTTTAATAATTGGACAGTGATTGTTCTGTAGGTGATTTACTGTCAGTCCTTTAATAATTGGATAGTGATTGTTCTGTAGGTGATTTACGGTCAGTCCTTTAATAATTGGACAGTGATTGTTCTGTAGGTGTTTTACGGTCAGTCCTTTAATAATTGGATAGTGATTGTTCTGTAGGTGATTTACGGTCAGTCCTTTAATAATTGGATAGTGATTGTTCTGTAGGTGATTTACGGTCAGTCCTTTAATAATTGGATAGTGATTGTTCTGTAGGTGTTTTACGGTCAGTCCTTTAATAATTGGACAGTGATTGTTCTGTAGGTGATTTACTGTCAGTCCTTTAATAATTGGATAGTGATTGTTCTGTAGGTGATTTACGTTCAGTCCTTTAATAATTGGATAGTGATTGTTCTGTAGGTGATTTACGGTCAGTCCTTTAATAATTGGATAGTGATTGTTCTGTAGGTGATTTACGTTCAGTCCTTTAATAATTCGACAGTGATTGTTCTGTAGGTGATTTACGGTCAGTCCTTTAAGAATTGGATAGTGATTGTTCAGTAGGTGATTTACGGTCAGTCCTTTAATAATTGGACAGTGATTGTTCTGTAGGTGATTTACGGTCAGTCCTTTAATAATTGGATAGTGATTGTTCAGTAGGTGATTTACGGTCAGTCCTTTAATAATTGGATAGTGATTGTTCTGTAGGTGATTTACGGTCAGTCCTTTAATAATTGTACAGTGATTGTTCTGTAGGTGATTTACAGTCAGTCCTTTAATAATTGGATAGTGATTGTTCTGTAGGTGATTTACAGTCAGTCCTTTAATAATTGGACAGTGATTGTTCTGTAGGTGATTTACAGTCAGTCCTTTAATAATTGTACAGTGATTGTTCTGTAGGTGATTTACAGTCAGTCCTTTAATAATTGGATAGTGATTGTTCAGTAGGTGATTTACGGTCAGTCCTTTAATAATTGGACAGTGATTGTTCTGTAGGTGATTTACGGTCAGTCCTTTAATAATTGGATAGTGATTGTTCAGTAGGTGATTTACGGTCAGTCCTTTAATAATTGGATAGTGATTGTTCTGTAGGTGATTTACGGTCAGTCCTTTAATAATTGGACAGTGATTGTTCTGTAGGTGATTTACGGTCAGTCCTTTAATAATTGGACAGTGATTGTTCTGTAGGTGATTTACGGTCAGTCCTTTAATAATTGGATAGTGATTGTTCTGTAGGTGATTTACGGTCAGTCCTTTAATAATTGGATAGTGATTGTTCAGTAGGTGATTTACGGTCAGTCCTTTAATAATTGGATAGTGATTGTTCTGTAGGTGATTTACGGTCAGTCCTTTAATAATTGGACAGTGATTGTTCTGTAGGTGATTTACGGTCAGTCCTTTAATAATTGGACAGTGATTGTTCTGTAGGTGATTTACGGTCAGTCCTTTAATAATTGGATAGTGATTGTTCTGTAGGTGATTTACGGTCAGTCCTTTAATAATTGGACAGTGATTGTTCTGTAGGTGATTTACGGTCAGTCCTTTAATAATTGGACAGTGATTGTTCTGTAGGTGATTTACGGTCAGTCCTTTAATAATTGGATAGTGATTGTTCTGTAGGTGATTTACGGTCAGTCCTTTAATAATTGGATAGTGATTGTTCTGTAGGTGATTTACGGTCAGTCCTTTAATAATTGGATAGTGATTGTTCTGTAGGTGATTTACTGTCAGTCCTTTAATAATAGGATAGTGATTGTTCTGTAGGTGATTTACGGTCAGTCCTTTAATAATTGAACAGTGATTGTTCTGTAGGTGATTTACGGTCAGTCCTTTAATAATTGGACAGTGATTGTTCTGTAGGTGATTTACGGTCAATCCTTTAATAATTGGATATTGATTGTTCTGTAGGTGATTTACGGTCAGTCCTTTAATAATTGGACAGTGATTGTTCTGTAGGTGATTTACGGTCAGTCCTTTAATAATTGGACAGTGATTGTTCTGTAGGTGATTTACGGTCAGTCCTTTAATAATTGGATAGTGATTGTTCTGTAGGTGATTTACGGTCAGTCCTTTAATAATTGGACAGTGATTGTTCTGTAGGTGATTTACGGTCAGTCCTTTAATAATTGGACAGTGATTGTTCTGTAGGTGATTTACGGTCAGTCCTTTAATAATTGGATAGTGATTGTTCTGTAGGTGATTTACGGTCAGTCCTTTAATAATTGGATAGTGATTGTTCTGTAGGTGATTTACGGTCAGTCCTTTAATAATTGGATAGTGATTGTTCTGTAGGTGATTTACTGTCAGTCCTTTAATAATAGGATAGTGATTGTTCTGTAGGTGATTTACTGTCAGTCCTTTAATAATTGGACAGTGATTGTTCTGTAGGTGATTTACGGTCAGTCCTTTAATAATTGGACAGTGATTGTTCTGTCGGTGATTTACGGTCAGTCCTTTAATAATTGGACAGTGATTGTTCTGTAGGTGATTTACGGTCAGTCCTTTAATAATAGGACAGTGATTGTTCTGTAGGTGATTTACGGTCAGTCCTTTAATAATTGGATAGTGATTGTTCTGTAGGTGATTTACGGTCAGTCCTTTAATAATTGGATAGTGATTGTTCTGTCGGTGATTTACGGTCAGTCCTTTAATAATTGGACAGTGATTGTTCTGTAGGTGATTTACGGTCAGTCCTTTAATAATTGGACAGTGATTGTTCTGTAGGTGATTTACGGTCAGTCCTTTAATAATTGGATAGTGATTGTTCTGTAGGTGATTTACGGTCAGTCCTTTAATAATAGGATAGTGATTGTTCTGTAGGTGATTTACGGTCAGTCCTTTAATAATTGGACAGTGATTGTTCTGTAGGTGATTTACGGTCAGTCCTTTAATAATTGGACAGTGATTGTTCTGTAGGTGATTTATGGTCAGTCCTTTAATAATTGGACAGTGATTGTTCTGTAGGTGATTTACGGTCAGTCCTTTAATAATTGGACAGTGATTGTTCTGTAGGTGATTTACGGTCAGTCCTTTAATAATTGGATAGTGATTGTTCTGTAGGTGATTTACGGTCAGTCCTTTAATAATTGGACAGTGATTGTTCTGCAGGTGATTTACGTTCAGTCCTTTAATAATTGAACAGTGATTGTTCTGTAGGTGATTTACGGTCAGTCCTTTAATAATTGGACAGTGATTGTTCTGTAGGTGATTTACGGTCAGTCCTTTAATAATTGGACAGTGATTGTTCTGTAGGTGATTTACGGTCAGTCCTTTAATAATTGGACAGTGATTGTTCTGTAGGTGATTTACGGTCAGTCCTTTAATAATTGGACAGTGATTGTTCTGTAGGTGATTTACGGTCAGTCCTTTAATAATTGGACAGTGATTGTTCTGTCAGTGTTTTACGGTCAGTCCTTTAATAATTGGACAGTGATTGTTCTGTAGGTGATTTACGGTCAGTCCTTTAATAATTGGACAGTGATTGTTCTGTAGGTGATTTACGGTCAGTCCTTTAATAATTGGATAGTGATTGTTCTGTAGGTGTTTTACGGTCAGTCCTTTAATAATTGGATAGTGATTGTTCTGTAGGTGATTTACGGTCAGTCCTTTAATAATTGGACAGTGATTGTTCTGTAGGTGATTTATGGTCAGTCCTTTAATAATTGGACAGTGATTGTTCTGTAGGTGATTTATGGTCAGTCCTTTAATAATTGGATAGTGATTGTTCTGTAGGTGATTTACGGTCAGTCCTTTAATAATTGGACAGTGATTGTTCTGTAGGTGATTTACGGTCAGTCCTTTAATAATTGGATAGTGATTGTTCTGTAGGTGATTTACGGTCAGTCCTTTAATAATTGGATAGTGATTGTTCTGCAGGTGATTTACGTTCAGTCCTTTAATAATTGAACAGTGATTGTTCTGTAGGTGATTTACGGTCAGTCCTTTAATAATTGGACAGTGATTGTTCTGTAGGTGATTTACGGTCAGTCCTTTAATAATTGGATAGTGATTGTTCTGTAGGTGATTTACGGTCAGTCCTTTAATAATTGGACAGTGATTGTTCTGTAGGTGATTTACGGTCAGTCCTTTAATAATTGGACAGTGATTGTTCTGTAGGTGATTTACAGTCAGTCCTTTAATAATTGGACAGTGATTGTTCTGTAGGTGATTTACGGTCAGTCCTTTAATAATTGGATAGTGATTGTTCTGTAGGTGATTTACGGTCAGTCCTTTAATAATTGGACAGTGATTGTTCTGTAGGTGATTTATGGTCAGTCCTTTAATAATTGGACAGTGATTGTTCTGTAGGTGATTTACGGTCAGACCTTTAATAATTGGACAGTGATTGTTCTGTAGGTGTTTTACGGTCAGTCCTTTAATAATTGGATAGTGATTGTTCTGTAGGTGATTTACGGTCAGTCCTTTAATAATTGGACAGTGATTGTTCTGTAGGTGATTTACTGTCAGTCCTTTAATAATTGGATAGTGATTGTTCTGTAGGTGATTTACGGTCAGTCCTTTAATAATTGGACAGTGATTGTTCTGTAGGTGATTTACGGTCAGTCCTTTAATAATTGGATAGTGATTGTTCAGTAGGTGATTTACGGTCAGTCCTTTAATAATAGGACAGTGATTGTTCTGTAGGTGATTTACGGTCAGTCCTTTAATAATTGGACAGTGATTGTTCTGTAGGTGATTTATGGTCAGTCCTTTAATAATTGGACAGTGATTGTTCTGTAGGTGATTTATGGTCAGTCCTTTAATAATTGGACAGTGATTGTTCTGTAGGTGATTTACGGTCAGTCCTTTAATAATTGGACAGTGATTGTTCTGTAGGTGATTTATGGTCAGTCCTTTAATAATTGGACAGTGATTGTTCTGTAGGTGATTTACGGTCAGTCCTTTAATAATTGGATAGTGATTGTTCTGTAGGTGATTTACGGTCAGTCCTTTAATAATTGGATAGTGATTGTTCTGCAGGTGATTTACGTTCAGTCCTTTAATAATTGAACAGTGATTGTTCTGTAGGTGATTTACGGTCAGTCCTTTAATAATTGGACAGTGATTGTTCTGTAGGTGATTTACGGTCAGTCCTTTATTAATTGACAGTGATTGTTCTGTAGGTGATTTACGGTCAGTCCTTTAATAATTGGACAGTGATTGTTCTGCAGGTGATTTACGGTCAGTCCTTTAATAATTGGACAGTGATTGTTCTGTAGGTGATTTACGTTCAGTCCTTTAATAATTGGACAGTGATTGTTCTGTAGGTGATTTACGGTCAGTCCTTTAATAATTGGACAGTGATTGTTCTGTAGGTGATTTACGGTCAGTCCTTTAATAATTGGATAGTGATTGTTCTGTAGGTGATTTACGGTCAGTCCTTTAATAATTGGACAGTGATTGTTCTGTAGGTGATTTACGGTCAGTCCTTTAATAATTGGATAGTGATTGTTCTGTAGGTGATTTACGGTCAGTCCTTTAATAATTGGACAGTGATTGTTCTGTAGGTGATTTATGGTCATTCCTTTAATAATTGGATAGTGATTGTTCTGTAGGTGATTTACGGTCAGTCCTTTAATAATTGGACAGTGATTGTTCTGTAGGTGATTTACGGTCAGTCCTTTAATAATTGGACAGTGATTGTTCTGTAGGTGATTTACAGTCAGTCCTTTAATAATTGGACAGTGATTGTTCTGTAGGTGATTTACGGTCATTCCTTTAATAATTGGATAGTGATTGTTCTGTAGGTGATTTACGGTCAGTCCTTTAATAATTGGACAGTGATTGTTCTGTAGGTGATTTACGGTCAGTCCTTTAATAATTGGACAGTGATTGTTCTGTAGGTGATTTACGGTCAGTCCTTTAATAATTGGATAGTGATTGTTCTGTAGGTGATTTACGGTCAGTCCTTTAATAATTGGACAGTGATTGTTCTGTAGGTGATTTATGGTCATTCCTTTAATAATTGGATAGTGATTGTTCTGTAGGTGATTTACGGTCAGTCCTTTAATAATTGGACAGTGATTGTTCTGTAGGTGATTTACGGTCAGTCCTTTAATAATTGGACAGTGATTGTTCTGTAGGTGATTTACGGTCAGTCCTTTAATAATTGGACAGTGATTGTTCTGTAGGTGATTTACGGTCAATCCTTTAATAATTGTACAGTGATTGTTCTGTAGGTGATTTACGGTCAGTCCTTTAATAATTGGATAGTGATTGTTCTGTAGGTGATTTACGGTCAGGCCTTTAATAATTGGACAGTGATTGTTCTGTAGGTGATTTACGGTCAGTCCTTTAATAATTGGACAGTGATTGTTCTGTAGGTGATTTACGGTCAGTCCTTTAATAATTGGATAGTGATTGTTCTGTAGGTGATTTACGGTCAGTCCTTTAATAATTGGACAGTGATTGTTCTGTCGGTGATTTACGGTCAGTCCTTTAATAATTGGACAGTGATTGTTCTGTAGGTGATTTACGGTCAGTCCTTTAATAATTGGACAGTGATTGTTCTGTCGGTGATTTACGGTCAGTCCTTTAATAATTGGACAGTGATTGTTCTGTAGGTGATTTACGGTCAGTCCTTTAATAATTGGATAGTGATTGTTCTGTAGGTGATTTACGGTCAGTCCTTTAATAATAGGACAGTGATTGTTCTGTAGGTGATTTACGGTCAGTCCTTTAATAATTGGACAGTGATTGTTCTGTAGGTGATTTACGGTCAGTCCTTTAATAATTGGACAGTGATTGTTCTGTAGGTGATTTATGGTCAGTCCTTTAATAATTGGATAGTGATTGTTCTGTAGGTGATTTACGGTCAGTCCTTTAATAATTGGATAGTGATTGTTCTGTAGGTGATTTACGGTCAGACCTTTAATAATTGGACAGTTATTGTTCTGTAGGTGATTTCCGGTCAGTCCTTTAATAATTGGACAGTGATTGTTCTGTCGGTGATTTACGGTCAGTCCTTTAATAATTGGACAGTGATTGTTCTGTAGGTGATTTACGGTCAGTCCTTTAATAATTGGATAGTGATTGTTCTGTAGGTGATTTACGGTCAGTCCTTTAATAATAGGACAGTGATTGTTCTGTAGGTGATTTACGGTCAGTCCTTTAATAATTGGACAGTGATTGTTCTGTAGGTGATTTACGGTCAGTCCTTTAATAATTGGACAGTGATTGTTCTGTAGGTGATTTATGGTCAGTCCTTTAATAATTGGACAGTGATTGTTCTGTAGGTGATTTACGGTCAGTCCTTTAATAATTGGATAGTGATTGTTCTGTTGGTGATTTACGGTCAGTCCTTTAATAATTGGATAGTGATTGTTCTGTAGGTGATTTACGGTCAGTCCTTTAATAATTGGATAGTGATTGTTCTGTAGGTGATTTACGGTCAGTCCTTTAATAATAGGACAGTGATTGTTCTGTAGGTGATTTACGGTCAGTCCTTTAATAATAGGACAGTGATTGTTCTGTAGGTGATTTACGGTCAGTCCTTTAATAATTGGATAGTGATTGTTCTGTAGGTGATTTACGGTCAGTCCTTTAATAATAGGACAGTGATTGTTCTGTAGGTGATTTACAGTCAGTCCTTTAATAATTGGATAGTGATTGTTCTGTAGGTGATTTACGGTCAGTCCTTTAATAATAGGACAGTGATTGTTCTGTAGGTGATTTACGGTCAGTCCTTTAATAATTGGACAGTGATTGTTCTGTAGGTGATTTACGGTCAGTCCTTTAATAATTGGACAGTGATTGTTCTGTAGGTGATTTACGGTCAGTCCTTTAATAATTGGACGGTGATTGTTCTGTAGGTGATTTATGGTCAGTCCTTTAATAATTGGACAGTGATTGTTCTGTAGGTGATTTACGGTCAGTCCTTTAATAATTGGACAGTGATTGTTCTGTAGGTGATTTACGGTCAGTCCTTTAATAATTGGATAGTGATTGTTCTGTAGGTGATTTACGGTCAGTCCTTTAATAATTGGACAGTGATTGTTCTGTAGGTGATTTACGGTCAGTCCTTTAATAATTGGACAGTGATTGTTCTGTAGGTGATTTACGGTCAGTCCTTTAATAATTGGACGGTGATTGTTCTGTAGGTGATTTATGGTCAGTCCTTTAATAATTGGACAGTGATTGTTCTGTAGGTGATTTACGGTCAGTCCTTTAATAATTGGACAGTGATTGTTCTGTAGGTGATTTACGGTCAGTCCTTTAATAATTGGATAGTGATTGTTCTGCAGGTGATTTACGTTCAGTCCTTTAATAATTGAACAGTGATTGTTCTGTAGGTGATTTACGGTCAGTCCTTTAATAATTGGACAGTGATTGTTCTGTAGGTGATTTACGGTCAGTCCTTTATTAATTGACAGTGATTGTTCTGCAGGTGATTTACGTTCAGTCCTTTAATAATTGGATAGTGATTGTTCTGTAGGTGATTTACGGTCAGTCCTTTAATAATTGGATAGTGATTGTTCTGTAGGTGATTTACGGTCAGTCCTTTAATAATTGGACAGTGATTGTTCTGTAGGTGATTTACGGTCAGTCCTTTAATAATTGGACTGTGATTGTTCTGTAGGTGATTTACGGTCAGTCCTTTAATAATTGGATAGTGATTGTTCTGTAGGTGATTTACGGTCAGTCCTTTAATAATTGGACAGTGATTGTTCTGTAGGTGATTTACGGTCAGTCCTTTAATAATTGGATAGTGATTGTTCTGTAGGTGATTTACGGTCAGTCCTTTAATAATTGGACAGTGATTGTTCTGTAGGTGATTTACGGTCAGTCCTTTAATAATTGGACAGTGATTGTTCTGTAGGTGATTTATGGTCATTCCTTTAATAATTGGATAGTGATTGTTCTGTAGGTGATTTACGGTCAGTCCTTTAATAATTGGACAGTGATTGTTCTGTAGGTGATTTACGGTCAGTCCTTTAATAATTGGACTGTGATTGTTCTGTAGGTGATTTACGGTCAGTCCTTTAATAATTGGACAGTGATTGTTCTGTAGGTGATTTACGGTCAATCCTTTAATAATTGTACATTGATTGTTCTGTAGGTGATTTACGGTCAGTCCTTTAATAATTGGATAGTGATTGTTCTGTAGGTGATTTACGGTCAGGCCTTTAATAATTGGACAGTGATTGTTCTGTAGGTGATTTACGGTCAGTCCTTTAATAATTGGACAGTGATTGTTCTGTAGGTGATTTACGGTCAGTCCTTTAATAATTGGACAGTGATTGTTCTGTCGGTGATTTACGGTCAGTCCTTTAATAATTGGACAGTGATTGTTCTGTAGGTGATTTACGGTCAGTCCTTTAATAATTGGATAGTGATTGTTCTGTAGGTGATTTACGGTCAGTCCTTTAATAATAGGACAGTGATTGTTCTGTAGGTGATTTACGGTCAGTCCTTTAATAATTGACAGTGATTGTTCTGTAGGTGATTTACGGTCAGTCCTTTAATAATTGGATAGTGATTGTTCTGTAGGTGATTTACGGTCAGTCCTTTAATAATTGGATAGTGATTGTTCTGTAGGTGATTTACGGTCAGTCCTTTAATAATTGGACAGTGATTGTTCTGTAGGTGATTTACGGTCAGTCCTTTAATAATTGGATAGTGATTGTTCTGTAGGTGATTTACGGTCAGTCCTTTAATAATTGGATAGTAATTGTTCTGTAGGTGATTTACGGTCAGTCCTTTAATAATTGGACAGTGATTGTTCTGTAGGTGATTTACGGTCAGTCCTTTAATAATTGGATAGTGATTGTTCTGTAGGTGATTTACGGTCAGTCCTTTAATAATTGGATAGTGATTGTTCTGTAGGTGATTTACGGTCAGTCCTTTAATAATTGGACAGTGATTGTTCTGTAGGTGATTTACGGTCAGTCCTTTAATAATTGGATAGTGATTGTTCTGTAGGTGATTTACGGTCAGTCCTTTAATAATTGGATAGTGATTGTTCTGTAGGTGATTTACGGTCAGTCCTTTAATAATTGGATAGTGATTGTTCTGTAGGTGATTTACGGTCAGTCCTTTAATAATTGGATAGTGATTGTTCTGTAGGTGATTTACGGTCAGTCCTTTAATAATTGGATAGTGATTGTTCTGTAGGTGATTTACGGTCAGTCCTTTAATAATTGGATAGTGATTGTTCTGTAGGTGATTTATGGTCAGTCCTTTAATAATTGGATAGTGATTGTTCTGTAGGTGATTTACGGTCAGTCCTTTAATAATTGGATAGTGATTGTTCTGTAGGTGATTTACGGTCAGTCCTTTAATAATTGGATAGTGATTGTTCTGTAGGTGATTTACGGTCAGTCCTTTAATAATTGGATAGTGATTGTTCTGTAGGTGATTTACGGTCAGTCCTTTAATAATTGGACAGTGATTGTTCTGTAGGTGATTTACTGTCAGTCCTTTAATAATTGGATAGTGATTGTTCTGTAGGTGATTTACGGTCAGTCCTTTAATAATTGGATAGTGATTGTTCTGTAGGTGATTTACGGTCAGTCCTTTAATAATTGGATAGTGATTGTTCTGTAGGTGATTTACGGTCAGTCCTTTAATAATTGGATAGTGATTGTTCTGTAGGTGATTTATGGTCAGTCCTTTAAGAATTGGACAGTGATTGTTCTGTAGGTGATTTACGGTCAGTCCTTTAATAATAGGACAGTGATTGTTCTGTAGGTGATTTACGGTCAGTCCTTTAATAATTGGATAGTGATTGTTCTGTAGGTGATTTACGGTCAGTCCTTTAATAATTGGACAGTGATTGTTCTGTAGGTGATTTACGGTCAGACCTTTAATAATTGGACAGTGATTGTTCTGTAGGTGATTTACGGTCAGTCCTTTAATAATAGGACAGTGATTGTTCTGTAGGTGATTTACGGTCAGTCCTTTAATAATTGGATAGTGATTGTTCTGTAGGTGATTTACGGTCAGTCCTTTAATAATTGGACAGTGATTGTTCTGTAGGTGATTTACGGTCAGTCCTTTAATAATTGGATAGTGATTGTTCTGTAGGTGATTTACGGTCAGTCCTTTAATAATTGGACAGTGATTGTTCTGTAGGTGATTTACGGTCAGTCCTTTAATAATTGACAGTGATTGTTCTGTAGGTGATTTACGGTCAGTCCTTTAATAATTGGACAGTGATTGTTCTGTAGGTGATTTACGGTCAGTCCTTTAATAATTGGACAGTGATTGTTCTGTAGGTGATTTACGGTCAGTCCTTTAATAATTGGATAGTGATTGTTCTGTAGGTGATTTACGGTCAGTCCTTTAATAATTGGACAGTGATTGTTCTGTAGGTGATTTACGGTCAGTCCTTTAATAATTGGATAGTGATTGTTCTGTAGGTGATTTACGGTCAGTCCTTTAATAATTGGACAGTGATTGTTCTGTAGGTGATTTACGGTCAGTCCTTTAATAATTGGACAGTGATTGTTCTGTAGGTGATTTACGGTCAGTCCTTTAATAATTGGATAGTGATTGTTCTGTAGGTGATTTACGGTCAGTCCTTTAATAATTGGATAGTGATTGTTCTGTCGGTGATTTACGGTCAGTCCTTTAATAATTGGACAGTGATTGTTCTGTCGGTGATTTACGGTCAGTCCTTTAATAATTGGACAGTGATTGTTCTGTCGGTGATTTACAGTCAGTCCTTTAATAATTGGACAGTGATTGTTCTGCAGGTGATTTACGGTCAGTCCTTTAATAATTGGATAGTGATTGTTCTGTAGGTGTTTTATGGTCAGTCCTTTAATAATTGGATAGTGATTGTTCTGTAGGTGATTTACGGTCAGTCCTTTAATAATTGGATAGTGATTGTTCAGTAGGTGATTTATGGTCAGTCCTTTAATAATTGGATAGTGATTGTTCTGTAGGTGATTTACGGTCAGTCCTTTAATAATTGGATAGTGATTGTTCTGTAGGTGTTTTACGGTCAGTCCTTTAATAATTGGACAGTGATTGTTCTGTAGGTGATTTACGGTCAGGCCTTTAATAATTGGACAGTGATTGTTCTGTAGGTGATTTACGGTCAGTCCTTTAATAATTGGACA
The DNA here is from genome assembly GCF_036365525.1 of Heterodontus francisci. Lineage (NCBI taxonomy): Eukaryota > Metazoa > Chordata > Chondrichthyes > Heterodontiformes > Heterodontidae > Heterodontus > Heterodontus francisci. The sequence goes on from NW_027141849.1 coordinate 218,104, forward strand.
GTGATTGTTCTGTAGGTGATTTACGGTCAGTCCTTTAATAATTGGACAGTGAATGTTCTGTAGGTGATTTACGGTCAGTCCTTTAATAATTGGATAGTGATTGTTCTGTAGGAGATTTACGGTCAGTCCTTTAATAATTGGACAGTGATTGTTCTGTAGGTGATTTACGTTCAGTCCTTTAATAATTGGACAGTGATTGTTCTGTAGGTGATTTACGGTCAGTCCTTTAATAATTGGATAGTGATTGTTCTGTAGGTGTTTTACGGTCAGTCCTTTAATAATTGGACAGTGATTGTTCTGTAGGTGATTTACGGTCAGGCCTTTAATAATTGGACAGTGATTGTTCTGTAGGTGATTTACGGTCAGTCCTTTAATAATTGGACAGTGATTGTTCTGTAGGTGATTTACGGTCAGTCCTTTAATAATTGGACAGTGAATGTTCTGTAGGTGATTTACGGTCAGTCCTTTAATAATTGGATAGTGATTGTTCTGTAGGAGATTTACGGTCAGTCCTTTAATAATTGGACAGTGATTGTTCTGTAGGTGATTTACGTTCAGTCCTTTAATAATTGGACAGTGATTGTTCTGTAGGTGATTTACGGTCAGTCCTTTAATAATTGGACAGTGATTGTTCTGTAGGTGATTTACGGTCAGTCCTTTAATAATTGGACAGTGATTGTTCTGCAGGTGATTTACGTTCAGTCCTTTAATAATTGAACAGTGATTGTTCTGTAGGTGATTTACGGTCAGTCCTTTAATAATTGGACAGTGATTGTTCTGTAGGTGATTTACGTTCAGTCCTTTAATAATTGGACAGTGATTGTTCTGTCGGTGATTTATGGTCAGTCCTTTAATAATTGGACAGTGATTGTTCTGCAGGTGATTTACGTTCAGTCCTTTAATAATTGGACAGTGATTGTTCTGCAGGTGATTTACGGTCAGTCCTTTAATAATTGGATAGAGTTTGTTCTGTCGGTGATTTACAGTCAGTCCTTTAATAATTGGACAGTGATTGTTCTGCAGGTGATTTACGTTCAGTCCTTTAATAATTGGACAGTGATTGTTCTGCAGGTGATTTACGTTCAGTCCTTTAATAATTGGACAGTGATTGTTCTGTAGGTGATTTACGGTCAGTCCTTTAATAATTGGATAGTGATTGTTCTGTAGGTGATTTACGGTCAGTCCTTTAATAATTGGACAGTGATTGTTCTGTAGGTGATTTACGGACAGTCCTTTAATAATTGGACAGTGATTGTTCTGTAGGTGATTTACGGTCAGTCCTTTAATAATTGGACAGTGATTGTTCTGTAGGTGATTTACGGTCAGTCCTTTAATAATTGGACAGTGATTGTTCTGTAGGTGATTTACGGTCAGTCCTTTAATAATTGGATAGTGATTGTTCTGTAGGTGATTTCCGGTCAGTCCTTTAATAATTGGACAGTGATTGTTCTGTAGGTGATTTACGGTCAGTCCTTTAATAATTGGATAGTGATTGTTCTGTAGGTGATTTACGGTCAGTCCTTTAATAATTGGACAGTGATTGTTCTGTAGGTGATTTACGGACAGTCCTTTAATAATTGGACAGTGATTGTTCTGTAGGTGATTTACGGTCAGTCCTTTAATAATTGGACAGTGATTGTTCTGTAGGTGATTTATGGTCAGTCCTTTAATAATTGGATAGTGATTGTTCTGTAGGTGATTTACGGTCAGTCCTTTAATAATAGGACAGTGATTGTTCTGTAGGTGATTTACGGTCAGTCCTTTAATAATTGGACAGTGATTGTTCTGTTGGTGATTTACGGTCAGTCCTTTAATAATTGGACAGTGATTGTTCTGTAGGTGATTTACGGTCAGTCCTTTAATAATTGGATAGTGATTGTTCTGTAGGTGATTTACGGTCAGTCCTTTAATAATTGGACAGTGATTGTTCTGTTGGTGATTTACGGTCAGTCCTTTAATAATTGGACAGTGATTGTTCTGTAGGTGATTTACGGTCAGTCCTTTAATAATTGGATAGTGATTGTTCTGTAGGTGATTTACGGTCAGTCCTTTAATAATAGGACAGTGATTGTTCTGTAGGTGATTTACGGTCAGTCCTTTAATAATTGGACAGTGATTGTTCTGTTGGTGATTTACGGTCAGTCCTTTAATAATTGGACAGTGATTGTTCTGTAGGTGATTTACGGTCAGTCCTTTAATAATTGGACAGTGATTGTTCTGTTGGTGATTTACGGTCAGTCCTTTAATAATTGGACAGTGATTGTTCTGTAGGTGATTTACGGTCAGTCCTTTAATAATTGGACAGTGATTGTTCTGTAGGTGATTTACGGTCAGTCCTTTAATAATTGGATAGTGATTGTTCTGTCGGTGATTTACGGTCAGTCCTTTAATAATTGGATAGTGATTGTTCTGTAGGTGATTTACGGTCAGTCCTTTAATAATTGGATAGTGATTGTTCTGTAGGTGATTTACGGTCAGTCCTTTAATAATTGGACAGTGATTGTTCTGTAGGTGATTTACGGTCAGTCCTTTAATAATTGGATAGTGATTGTTCAGTAGGTGATTTATGGTCAGTCCTTTAATAATTGGACAGTGATTGTTCTGCAGGTGATTTACGGTCAGTCCTTTAATAATTGGACAGTGATTGTTCTGTAGGTGATTTACGTTCAGTCCTTTAATAATTGGACAGTGATTGTTCTGTAGGTGATTTACGGTCAGTCCTTTAATAATTGGACAGTGATTGTTCTGTAGGTGATTTACGGTCAGTCCTTTAATAATTGGACAGTGATTGTTCTGTAGGTGATTTACGGTCAGTCCTTTAATAATTGGATAGTGATTGTTCTGTCGGTGATTTACGGTCAGTCCTTTAATAATTGGATAGTGATTGTTCTGTAGGTGATTTACGGTCAGTCCTTTAATAATTGGATAGTGATTGTTCTGTAGGTGATTTACGGTCAGTCCTTTAATAATTGGATAGTGATTGTTCTGTAGGTGATTTACGGTCAGTCCTTTAATAATTGGACAGTGATTGTTCTGTAGGTGATTTACGGTCAGTCCTTTAATAATTGGATAGTGATTGTTCTGTAGGTGATTTACGGTCAGTCCTTTAATAATTGGATAGTGATTGTTCTGTAGGTGATTTACGGTCAGTCCTTTAATAATTGGATAGTGATTGTTCTGTAGGTGATTTACGTTCAGTCCTTTAATAATTGGACAGTGATTGTTCTGTAGGTGATTTACGGTCAGTCCTTTAATAATTGGACAGTGATTGTTCTGTAAGTGATTTACGGTCAGTCCTTTAATAATTGGATCGTGATTGTTCTGTAGGTGATTTACGGTCAGTCCTTTAATAATTGGATAGTGATTGTTCTGTAGGTGATTTACGGTCAGTCCTTTAATAATTGGATAGTGATTGTTCTGTAGGTGATTTACGGTCAGTCCTTTAATAATTGGATAGTGATTGTTCTGTAGGTGATTTACGGTCAGTTCTTTAATAATTGGATAGTGATTGTTCTGTAGGTGATTTACGGTCAGTCCTTTAATAATTGGACAGTGATTGTTCTGTAGGTGATTTATGGTCAGTCCTTTAATAATTGGACAGTGATTGTTCTGTAGGTGATTTACGGTCAGTCCTTTAATAATTGGACAGTGATTGTTCTGTAGGTGATTTATGGTCAGTCCTTTAATAATTGAACAGTGATTGTTCTGTAGGTGATTTACGGTCAGTCCTTTAATAATTGGACAGTGATTGTTCTGTAGGTGATTTACGGTCAGTCCTTTAATAATTGGATCGTGATTGTTCTGTAGGTGATTTACGGTCAGTCCTTTAATAATTGGATAGTGATTGTTCTGTAGGTGATTTACGGTCAGTCCTTTAATAATTGGACAGTGATTGTTCTGTAGGTGATTTATGGTCAGTCCTTTAATAATTGGACAGTGATTGTTCTGCAGGTGATTTACGTTCAGTCCTTTAATAATTGAACAGTGATTGTTCTGTAGGTGATTTACGGTCAGTCCTTTAATAATTGGACAGTGATTGTTCTGTAGGTGATTTACGGTCAGTCCTTTAATAATTGGACAGTGATTGTTCTGTAGGTGATTTACGGTCAGTCCTTTAATAATTGGATAGTGATTGTTCTGTAGGTGTTTTACGGTCAGTCCTTTAATAATTGGATAGTGATTGTTCTGTAGGTGATTTACGGTCAGTCCTTTAATAATTGGACAGTGATTGTTCTGTAGGTGATTTACGGTCAGTCCTTTAATAATTGGACAGTGATTGTTCTGCAGGTGATTTACGGTCAGTCCTTTAATAATTGGATAGTGATTGTTCTGTAGGTGTTTTACGGTCAGTCCTTTAATAATTGGACAGTGATTGTTCTGTAGGTGATTTACGGTCAGTCCTTTAATAATTGGACAGTGATTGTTCTGTAGGTGATTTACGGTCAGTCCTTTAATAATTGGATAGTGATTGTTCTGTAGGTGATTTACGGTCAGTCCTTTAATAATTGGACAGTGATTGTTCTGTAGGTGATTTACGGTCAGTCCTTTAATAATTGGACAGTGATTGTTCTGTAGGTGATTTACGGTCAGTCCTTTAATAATTGGACAGTGATTGTTCTGTAGGTGATTTACGGTCAGTCCTTTAATAATTGGATAGTGATTGTTCTGTAGGTGTTTTACGGTCAGTCCTTTAATAATTGGACAGTGATTGTTCTGTAGGTGATTTACGGTCAGTCCTTTAATAATTGGACAGTGATTGTTCTGTAGGTGATTTACGGTCAGTCCTTTAATAATTGGACAGTGATTGTTCTGTAGGTGATTTACGGTCAGTCCTTTAATAATTGGACAGTGATTGTTCTGTAGGTGATTTACGGTCAGTCCTTTAATAATTGGATAGTGATTGTTCTGTAGGTGTTTTACGGTCAGTCCTTTAATAATTGGACAGTGATTGTTCTGTAGGTGATTTACGGTCAGTCCTTTAATAATTGGACAGTGATTGTTCTGTAGGTGATTTACGGTCAGTCCTTTAATAATTGTATAGTGATTGTTCTGTAGGTGATTTACGGTCAGTCCTTTAATAATTGGACAGTGATTGTTCTGTAGGTGATTTACGGTCAGTCCTTTAATAATTGGACAGTGATTGTTCTGTAGGTGATTTACGGTCAGTCCTTTAATAATTGGATAGTGATTGTTCTGTAGGTGTTTTACGGTCAGTCCTTTAATAATTGGACAGTGATTGTTCTGTAGGTGATTTACGGTCAGTCCTTTAATAATTGGACAGTGATTGTTCTGTAGGTGATTTACGGTCAGTCCTTTAATAATTGGATAGTGATTGTTCTGTAGGTGATTTACGGTCAGTCCTTTAATAATTGGATAGTGATTGTTCTGTAGGTGATTTACGGTCAGTCCTTTAATAATTGGACAGTGATTGTTCTGTAGGTGATTTACGGTCAGTCCTTTAATAATTGGACAGTGATTGTTCTGTAGGTGATTTACGGTCAGTCCTTTAATAATTGGACAGTGATTGTTCTGTAGGTGATTTACGGTCAGTCCTTTAATAATTGGACAGTGATTGTTCTGTAGGTGATTTACGGTCAGTCCTTTAATAATTGGATAGTGATTGTTCTGTAGGTGATTTACGGTCAGTCCTTTAATAATTGGACAGTGATTGTTCTGTAGGTGATTTACGGTCAGTCCTTTAATAATTGGATAGTGATTGTTCTGTAGGTGATTTACGGTCAGTCCTTTAATAATTGGACAGTGATTGTTCTGTAGGTGATTTACAGTCAGTCCTTTAATAATTGGACAGTGATTGTTCTGTAGGTGATTTACGGACAGTCCTTTAATAATTGGACAATGATTGTTCTGTAGGTGATTTACGGTCAGTCCTTTAATAATTGGACAGTGATTGTTCTGTAGGTGATTTACGGTCAGTCCTTTAATAATTGGACAGTGATTGTTCTGTAGGTGATTTACGGTCAGTCCTTTAATAATTGGATAGTGATTGTTCTGCAGGTGATTTACGTTCAGTCCTTTAATAATTGAACAGTGATTGTTCTGTAGGTGATTTACGGTCAGTCCTTTAATAATTGGACAGTGATTGTTCTGTAGGTGATTTACAGTCAGTCCTTTAATAATTGGACAGTGATTGTTCTGTAGGTGATTTACGGTCAGTCCTTTAATAATTGGATAGTGATTGTTCTGTAGGTGTTTTACGGTCAGTCCTTTAATAATTGGATAGTGATTGTTCTGTAGGTGATTTACGGTCAGTCCTTTAATAATTGGATAGTGATTGTTCTGTAGGTGATTTACTGTCAGTCCTTTAATAATTGGACAGTGATTGTTCTGTAGGTGATTTACGGTCAGTCCTTTAATAATTGGACAGTGATTGTTCTGTAGGTGATTTACGGTCAGTCCTTTAATAATTGGATAGTGATTGTTCTGTAGGTGTTTTACGGTCAGTCCTTTAATAATTGGATAGTGATTGTTCTGTAGGTGATTTACGGTCAGTCCTTTAATAATTGGATAGTGATTGTTCTGTAGGTGATTTACGGTCATTCCTTTAATAATTGGACAGTGATTGTTCTGTAGGTGATTTACGGTCAGTCCTTTAATAATTGGATAGTGATTGTTCAGTAGGTGATTTACGGTCAGTCCTTTAATAATTGGACAGTGATTGTTCTGTAGGTGATTTACGGTCAGTCCTTTAATAATTGGACAGTGATTGTTCTGTAGGTGATTTACGGTCAGTCCTTTAATAATTGGATAGTGATTGTTCTGTAGGTGTTTTACGGTCAGTCCTTTAATAATTGGATAGTGATTGTTCTGTAGGTGATTTACGGTCAGTCCTTTAATAATTGGATAGTGATTGTTCTGTAGGTGATTTACGGTCATTCCTTTAATAATTGGACAGTGATTGTTCTGTAGGTGATTTACGGTCAGTCCTTTAATAATTGGATAGTGATTGTTCAGTAGGTGATTTACGGTCAGTCCTTTAATAATAGGACAGTGATTGTTCTGTAGGTGATTTACGGTCAGTCCTTTAATAATTGGACAGTGATTGTTCTGTAGGTGATTTACGGTCAGTCCTTTAATAATTGGACAGTGATTGTTCTGTAGGTGATTTACGGTCAGTCCTTTAATAATTGGATAGTGATTGTTCTGTAGGTGATTTACGGTCAGTCCTTTAATAATTGGATAGTGATTGTTCTGTAGGTGATTTACGGTCAGTCCTTTAATAATTGGACAGTGATTGTTCTGTAGGTGATTTATGGTCAGTCCTTTAATAATTGGACAGTGATTGTTCTGTAGGTGATTTATGGTCAGTCCTTTAATAATTGGACAGTGATTGTTCTGTAGGTGATTTATGGTCAGTCCTTTAATAATTGGACAGTGATTGTTCTGTAGGTGATTTATGGTCAGTCCTTTAATAATTGGACAGTGATTGTTCTGTAGGTGATTTATGGTCAGTCCTTTAATAATTGGACAGTGATTGTTCTGTAGGTGATTTATGGTCAGTCCTTTAATAATTGGACAGTGATTGTTCTGTAGGTGATTTATGGTCAGTCCTTTAATAATTGGACAGTGATTGTTCTGTAGGTGATTTATGGTCAGTCCTTTAATAATTGGACAGTGATTGTTCTGTAGGTGATTTATGGTCAGTCCTTTAATAATTGGACAGTGATTGTTCTGTAGGTGATTTATGGTCAGTCCTTTAATAATTGGACAGTGATTGTTCTGTAGGTGATTTACCGTCAGGCCTTTAATAATTGGACAGTGATTGTTCTGTAGGTGATTTACGGTCAGTCCTTTAATAATTGGATCGTGATTGTTCTGTAGGTGATTTACCGTCAGGCCTTTAATAATTGGACAGTGATTGTTCTGTAGGTGATTTACCGTCAGGCCTTTAATAATTGGACAGTGATTGTTCTGTTGGTGATTTACGGTCAGGCCTTTAATAATTGGACAGTGATTGTTCTGTAGGTGATTTACAGTCAGTCCTTTAATAATTGGACCGTGATTGTTCTGTAGGTGATTTACGGTCAGTCCTTTAATAATTGGACAGTGATTGTTCTGTAGGTGATTTACCGTCAGGCCTTTAATAATTGGACAGTGATTGTTCTGTTGGTGATTTACGGTCAGGCCTTTAATAATTGGACAGTGATTGTTCTGTAGGTGATTTACAGTCAGTCCTTTAATAATTGGACCGTGATTGTTCTGTAGGTGATTTACGGTCAGTCCTTTAATAATTGGACAGTGATTGTTCTGTAGGTGATTTACCGTCAGGCCTTTAATAATTGGACAGTGATTGTTCTGTTGGTGATTTACGGTCAGGCCTTTAATAATTGGACAGTGATTGTTCTGTAGGTGATTTACGGTCAGTCCATTAATAATTGGACAGTGATTGTTCTGTAGGTGATTTACGGTCAGTCCTTTAATAATTGGACCGTGATTGTTCTGTAGGTGATTTACGGTCAGTCCTTTAATAATTGGACCGTGATTGTTCTGTAGGTGATTTACGGTCAGTCCTTTAATAATTGGACAGTGATTGTTCTGTAGGTGATTTACCGTCAGGCCTTTAATAATTGGACAGTGATTGTTCTGTTGGTGATTTACGGTCAGGCCTTTAATAATTGGACAGTGATTGTTCTGTAGGTGATTTACAGTCAGTCCTTTAATAATTGGACCGTGATTGTTCTGTAGGTGATTTACGGTCAGTCCTTTAATAATTGGACAGTGATTGTTCTGTTGGTGATTTACGGTCAGGCCTTTAATAATTGGACAGTGATTGTTCTGTAGGTGATTTACAGTCAGTCCTTTAATAATTGGACCGTGATTGTTCTGTAGGTGATTTACGGTCAGTCCTTTAATAATTGGACAGTGATTGTTCTGTAGGTGATTTACCGTCAGGCCTTTAATAATTGGACAGTGATTGTTCTGTTGGTGATTTACGGTCAGGCCTTTAATAATTGGACAGTGATTGTTCTGTAGGTGATTTACAGTCAGTCCTTTAATAATTGGACCGTGATTGTTCTGTAGGTGATTTACGGTCAGTCCTTTAATAATTGGACAGTGATTGTTCTGTAGGTGATTTACCGTCAGGCCTTTAATAATTGGACAGTGATTGTTCTGTTGGTGATTTACGGTCAGGCCTTTAATAATTGGACAGTGATTGTTCTGTAGGTGATTTACAGTCAGTCCTTTAATAATTGGACCGTGATTGTTCTGTAGGTGATTTACGGTCAGTCCTTTAATAATTGGACAGTGATTGTTCTGTAGGTGATTTATGGTCAGTCCTTTAATAATTGGACAGTGATTGTTCTGTAGGTGATTTACCGTCAGGCCTTTAATAATTGGACAGTGATTGTTCTGTAGGTGATTTACGGTCAGTCCTTTAATAATTGGACAGTGATTGTTCTGTAGGTGATTTACGGTCAGTCCTTTAATAATTGGATAGTGATTGTTCAGTAGGTGATTTATGGTCAGTCCTTTAATAATTGGACAGTGATTGTTCAGTAGGTGATTTATGGTCAGTCCTTTAATAATTGGACAGTGATTGTTCTGTAGGTGATTTATGGTCAGTCCTTTAATAATTGGACAGTGATTGTTCTGTAGGTGATTTACGGTCAGTCCTTTAATAATTGGATAGTGATTGTTCAGTAGGTGATTTATGGTCAGTCCTTTAATAATTGGACAGTGATTGTTCTGTAGGTGATTTATGGTCAGTCCTTTAATAATTGGACAGTGATTGTTCTGTAGGTGATTTACGGTCAGTCCTTTAATAATTGGATAGTGATTGTTCAGTAGGTGATTTACGGTCAGTCCTTTAATAATTGGACAGTGATTGTTCTGTAGGTGATTTACGGTCAGTCCTTTAATAATTGGATAGTGATTGTTCAGTAGGTGATTTACGGTCAGTCCTTTAATAATTGGATAGTGATTGTTCTGTCGGTGATTTGCGGTCAGTCCTTTAATAATTGGACAGTGATTGTTCTGTAGGTGATTTATGGTCAGTCCTTTAATAATTGGACAGTGATTGTTCAGTAGGTGATTTACGGTCAGTCCTTTAATAATTGGATAGTGATTGATCTGTAGGTGATTTACGGTCAGTCCTTTAATAATTGGACAGTGATTGTTCTGTAGGTGATTTACGGTCAGTCCTTTAATAATTGGATAGTGATTGTTCAGTAGGTGATTTACGGTCAGTCCTTTAATAATTGGATAGTGATTGTTCTGTCGGTGATTTGCGGTCAGTCCTTTAATAATTGGACAGTGATTGTTCTGTAGGTGATTTATGGTCAGTCCTTTAATAATTGGACAGTGATTGTTCAGTAGGTGATTTACGGTCAGTCCTTTAATAATTGGATAGTGATTGATCTGTAGGTGATTTACGGTCAGTCCTTTAATAATTGGACAGTGATTGTTCTGTAGGTGATTTACGGTCAGTCCTTTAATAATTGGACAGTGATTGTTCTGTAGGTGATTTACGGTCAGTCCTTTAATAATTGGACAGTGATTGTTCTGTAGGTGATTTACGGTCAGTCCTTTAATAATTGGACAGTGATTGTTCTGTAGGTGATTTACGGTCAGTCCTTTAATAATTGGATAGTGATTGTTCTGTAGGTGATTTACGGTCAGTCCTTTAATAATTGGACAGTGATTGTTCTGTAGGTGATTTACGGTCAGTCCTTTAATAATTGGACAGTGATTGTTCTGTAGGTGATTTACAGTCAATCCTTTAATAATTGGACAGTGATTGTTCTGTAGGTGATTTATGGTCAGTCCTTTAATAATTGGACAGTGATTGTTCAGTAGGTGATTTACGGTCAGTCCTTTAATAATTGGATAGTGATTGATCTGTAGGTGATTTACGGTCAGTCCTTTAATAATTGGACAGTGATTGTTCTGTAGGTGATTTACGGTCAGTCCTTTAATAATTGGACAGTGATTGTTCTGTAGGTGATTTACGGTCAGTCCTTTAATAATTGGACAGTGATTGTTCTGTAGGTGATTTACGGTCAGTCCTTTAATAATTGGACAGTGATTGTTCTGTAGGTGATTTACGGTCAGTCCTTTAATAATTGGACAGTGATTGTTCTGTAGGTGATTTACGGTCAGTCCTTTAATAATTGGACAGTGATTGTTCTGTAGGTGATTTACGGTCAGTCCTTTAATAATTGGACAGTGATTGTTCTGTAGGTGATTTACGGTCAGTCCTTTAATAATTGGACAGTGATTGTTCTGTAGGTGATTTACGGTCAGTCCTTTAATAATTGGACAGTGATTGTTCTGTAGGTGATTTACGGTCAGTCCTTTAATAGTTGGACAGTGATTGTTCTGTAGGTGATTTACGGTCAGTCCTTTAATAATTGGACAGTGATTGTTCTGCAGGTAATTTACGGTCAGTCCTTTAATAATTGGACAGTGATTGTTCTGTAGGTGATTTACGGTCAGTCCTTTAATAATTGGATAGTGATTGTTCTGTAGGTGATTTACGGTCAGTCCTTTAATAATTGGACAGTGATTGTTCTGTAGGTGATTTACTGTCAGTCCTTTAATAATTGGATAGTGATTGTTCTGTAGGTGATTTACTGTCAGTCCTTTAATAATTGGACAGTGATTGTTCTGTAGGTGATTTACGGTCAGTCCTTTAATAATTGGACAGTGATTGTTCTGTAGGTGATTTACGGTCAGTCCTTTAATAATTGGATAGTGATTGTTCTGTAGGTGATTTACTGTCAGTCCTTTAATAATTGGACAGTGATTGTTCTGTAGGTGATTTACGGTCAGTCCTTTAATAATTGGATAGTGATTGTTCTGTAGGTGATTTACGGTCAGTCCTTTAATAATTGGATAGTGATTGTTCTGCAGGTGATTTACGTTCAGTCCTTTAATAATTGAACAGTGATTGTTCTGCAGGTGATTTACGGTCAGTCCTTTAATAATTGGACAGTGATTGTTCTGTAGGTGATTTACGGTCAGTCCTTTAATAATTGGACAGTGATTGTTCTGTGGGTGATTTACGGTCAGTCCTTTAATAATTGGATAGTGATTGTTCTGTCGGTGATTTACGGTCAGTCCTTTAAGAATTGGACAGTGATTGTTCTGTCGGTAATTTACGGTCATTCCTTTAATAATTGGACAATGATTGTTCTGTAGGTGATTTACGGTCAGTCCTTTAATAATTGGACAGTGATTGTTCTGTAGGTGATTTACGGTCAGTCCTTTAATAATTGGACAGTGATTGTTCTGTAGGTGATTTACGGTCAGTCCTTTAATAATTGGATAGTGATTGTTCTGTAGGTGATTTACGGTCAGTCCTTTAATAATTGGACAGTGATTGTTCTGTAGGTGATTTACGGTCAGTCCTTTAATAATTGGATAGTGATTGTTCTGTAGGTGATTTACGGTCAGTCCTTTAATAATTGGACAGTGATTGTTCTGTAGGTGATTTACGGTCAGTCCTTTAATAATTGGATAGTGATTGTTCTGTAGGTGATTTACGGTCAGTCCTTTAATAATTGGATAGTGATTGTTCTGTAGGTGATTTACGGTCAGTCCTTTAATAATTGGACAGTGATTGTTCTGTAGGTGATTTACGGTCAGTCCTTTAATAATTGGACAGTGATTGTTCTGCAGGTGATTTACGGTCAGTCCTTTAATAATTGGATAGTGATTGTTCTGTAGGTGATTTACGGTCAGTCCTTTAATAATTGGACAGTGATTGTTCTGTAGGTGATTTACGGTCAGTCCTTTAATAATTGGACAGTGATTGTTCTGTAGGTGATTTACGGTCAGTCCTTTAATAATTGGACAGTGTTTGTTCTGTAGGTGATTTACGGTCAGTCCTTTAATAATTGGACAGTGATTGTTCTGTCGGTGATTTACGGTCAGTCCTTTAATAATTGGATAGTGATTGTTCTGTTGGTGATTTACGGTCAGTCCTTTAATAATTGGACAGTGATTGTTCTGTAGGTGATTTACGGTCAGTCCTTTAATAATTGGACAGTGATTGTTCTGTAGGTGATTTACGGTCAGTCCTTTAATAATTGGATAGTGATTGTTCTGTAGGTGATTTACGGTCAGTCCTTTAATAATTGGATAGTGATTGTTCTGTAGGTGATTTACGGTCAGTCCTTTAATAATTGGACAGTGATTGTTCTGCAGGTGATTTACGGTCAGTCCTTTAATAATTGGACAGTGATTGTTCTGTCGGTGATTTACGGTCAGTCCTTTAATAATTGGACAGTGTTGTTCTGTCGGTGATTTACGGACAGTCCTTTAATAATTGGATAGTGATTGTTCTGTAGGTGATTTACGGTCAGTCCTTTAATAATTGGATAGTGATTGTTCTGTAGGTGATTTACGGTCAGTCCTTTAATAATTGGACAGTGATTGTTCTGCAGGTGATTTACGGTCAGTCCTTTAATAATTGGATAGTGATTGTTCTGTAGGTGATTTACGGTCAGTCCTTTAATAATTGGACAGTGATTGTTCAGTAGGTGATTTATGGTCAGTCCTTTAATAATTGGATAGTGATTGTTCTGTAGGTGATTTACGGTCAGTCCTTTAATAATTGGACAGTGATTGTTCTGTAGGTGATTTACGGTCAGTCCTTTAATAATTGGATAGTGATTGTTCTGTAGGTGATTTACGGTCAGTCCTTTAATAATTGGACAGTGATTGTTCTGCAGGTGATTTACGGTCAGTCCTTTAATAATTGGACAGTGATTGTTCTGTAGGTGATTTACGGTCAGTCCTTTAATAATTGGATAGTGATTGTTCTGTAGGTGATTTACGGTCAGTCCTTTAATAATTGGACAGTGATTGTTCTGTCGGTGATTTACGGTCAGTCCTTTAATAATTGGATAGTGATTGTTCTGTAGGTGATTTACGGTCAGTCCTTGAATAATTGGACAGTGATTGTTCTGTAGGTGATTTACGGTCAGTCCTTTAATAATTGGACAGTGATTGTTCTTTCGGTGATTTACGGACAGTCCTTTAATAATTGGATAGTGATTGTTCAGTAGGTGATTTACGGTCAGTCCTTTAATAATTGAACAGTGATTGTTCTGTAGGTGATTTACAGTCAGTCCTTTAATAATTGGACAGTGATTGTTCTGTAGGTGATTTACGGTCAGTCCTTTAATAATTGGACAGTGATTGTTCTTTCGGTGATTTACGGACAGTCCTTTAATAATTGGATAGTGATTGTTCTGTAGGTGATTTACGGACAGTCCTTTAATAATTGGACAGTGATTGTTCAGTAGGTGATTTACGGTCAGTCCTTTAATAATTGAACAGTGATTGTTCTGTAGGTGATTTACAGTCAGTCCTTTAATAATTGGACAGTGATTGTTCTGTAGGTGATTTACGGTCAGTCCTTTAATAATTGGACAGTGATTGTTCTGTAGGTGATTTATGGTCAGTCCTTTAATAATTGGATAGTGATTGTTCTGTAGGTGATTTACGGACAGTCCTTTAATAATTGGATAGTGATTGTTCAGTAGGTGATTTACGGTCAGTCCTTTAATAATTGGACAGTGATTGTTCTGTAGGTGATTTATGGTCAGTCCTTTAATAATTGGATAGTGATTGTTCTGTAGGTGATTTACGGTCAGTCCTTTAATAATTGGACAGTGATTGTTCTGCAGGTGATTTACGGTCAGTCCTTTAATAATTGGACAGTGATTGTTCTGTAGGTGATTTACGGTCAGTCCTTTAATAATTGGACAGTGATTGTTCTGCAGGTGATTTACAGTCAGTCCTTTAATAATTGGACAGTGATTGTTCTGTAGGTGATTTACGGTCAGTCCTTTAATAATTGGACAGTGATTGTTCTGTAGGTGATTTACGGTCAGTCCTTTAATAATTGGATAGTGATTGTTCTGTAGGTGATTTACGGTCAGTCCTTTAATAATTGGACAGTGATTGTTCTGCAGGTGATTTACAGTCAGTCCTTTAATAATTGGACAGTGATTGTTCTGTAGGTGATTTACGGTCAGTCCTTTAATAATTGGACAGTGATTGTTCTGTAGGTGATTTACGGTCAGTCCTTTAATAATTGGATAGTGATTGTTCTGTAGGTGATTTACGGTCAGTCCTTTAATAATTGGACAGTGATTGTTCTGTAGGTGATTTACAGTCAGTCCTTTAATAATTGGACAGTGATTGTTCTGTAGGTGATTTACGGTCAGTCCTTTAATAATTGGACAGTGATTGTTCTGCAGGTGATTTACGGTCAGTCCTTTAATAATTGGACAGTGATTGTTCTGTAGGTGATTTACGGTCAGTCCTTTAATAATTGGACAGTGATTGTTCTGTAGGTGATTTACGGTCAGTCCTTTAATAATTGGACAGTGATTGTTCTGTAGGTGATTTACGGTCAGTCCTTTAATAATTGGACAGTGATTGTTCTGCAGGTGATTTACGGTCAGTCCTTTAATAATTGGACAGTGATTGTTCTGTAGGTGATTTATGGTCAGACCTTTAATAATTGGACAGTGATTGTTCCGTAGGTGATTTACGGTCATTCCTTTAATAATTGGATAGTGATTGTTCTGTAGGTGATTTACGGTCAGTCCTTTAATAATTGGATAGTGATTGTTCTGTAGGTGATTTACGGTCAGTCCTTTAATAATTGGACAGTGATTGTTCTGCAGGTGATTTACGGTCAGTCCTTTAATAATTGGATAGTGATTGTTCTGTAGGTGATTTACGGTCAGTCCTTTAATAATTGGACAGTGATTGTTCTGTAGGTGATTTACGGTCAGTCCTTTAATAATTGGATAGTGATTGTTCTGTAGGTGTTTTACGGTCAGTCCTTTAATAATTGGACAGTGATTGTTCTGTAGGTGATTTACGGTCAGTCCTTCAATAATTGGATAGTGATTGTTCTGTAGGTGATTTACGTTCAGTCCTTTAATAATTGGACAGTGATTGTTCTGTAGGTGATTTACGGTCAGTCCTTTAATAATTGGACAGTGATTGTTCTGTAGGTGATTTACGGTCAGTCCTTTAATAATTGGATAGTGATTGTTCTGTAGGTGATTTACGGTCAGTCCTTTAATAATTGGACAGTGATTGTTCAGTAGGTGATTTATGGTCAGTCCTTTAATAATTGGATAGTGATTGTTCTGTAGGTGATTTACGGTCAGTCCTTTAATAATTGGACAGTGATTGTTCTGTAGGTGATTTACGGTCAGGTCTTTAATAATTGGACAGTGATTGTTCTGTAGGTGATTTATGGTCAGTCCTTTAATAATTGGATAGTGATTGTTCTGTAGGTGATTTACGGTCAGTCCTTTAATAATTGGACAGTGATTGTTCTGTAGGTGATTTACGGTCAGTCCTTTAATAATTGGATAGTGATTGTTCTGTAGGTGATTTACGGTCAGTCCTTTAATAATTGGATAGTGATTGTTCTGTAGGTGATTTACGTTCAGTCCTTTAATAATTGGACAGTGATTGTTCTGTAGGTGATTTACGGTCAGTCCTTTAATAATTGGACAGTGATTGTTCTGCAGGTGATTTACGGTCAGTCCTTTAATAATTGGACAGTGATTGTTCTGTAGGTGATTTACGGTCACTCCTTTAATAATTGGACAGTGATTGTTCTGTAGGTGATTTACGGTCAGTCCTTTAATAATTGGATAGTGATTGTTCTGTAGGTGATTTACGGTCAGTCCTTTAATAATTGGACAGTGATTGTTCTGTAGGTGATTTACGTTCAGTCCTTTAATAATTGAACAGTGATTGTTCTGTAGGTGATTTACGGTCAGTCCTTTAATAATTGGACAGTGATTGTTCTGTAGGTGATTTACGGTCAGTCCTTTAATAATTGGACAGTGATTGTTCTGTAGGTGATTTACGGTCAGTCCTTTAATAATTGGATAGTGATTGTTCTGTAGGTGATTTACGGTCAGTCCTTTAATAATTGGATAGTGATTGTTCTGTAGGTGATTTACGTTCAGTCCTTTAATAATTGGACAGTGATTGTTCTGTAGGTGATTTACGGTCAGTCCTTTAATAATTGGACAGTGATTGTTCTGTAGGTGATTTACGGTCAGTCCTTTAATAATTGGATAGTGATTGTTCTGTAGGTGATTTACGGTCTGTCCTTTAATAATTGGACAGTGATTGTTCTGTAGGTGATTTACGGTCAGTCCTTTAATAATTGGACAGTGATTGTTCTGCAGGTGATTTACGTTCAGTCCTTTAATAATTGAACAGTGATTGTTCTGTAGGTGATTTACGGTCAGTCCTTTAATAATTGGACAGTGATTGTTCTGTAGGTGATTTACGGTCAGTCCTTTAATAATTGGACAGTGATTGTTCTGTAGGTGATTTACGGTCAGTCCTTTAATAATTGACAGTGATTGTTCTGTAGGTGATTTACGGTCAGTCCTTTAATAATTGGACAGTGATTGTTCTGTAGGTGATTTACGGTCAGTCCTTTAATAATTGGATAGTGATTGTTCTGCAGGTGATTTATGGTCACTCCTTTAATAATTGGACAGTGATTGTTCTGTAGGTCATTTACGGTCAGTCCTTTAATAATTCTCCAGTGATTGTTCGGGAGGTGATTTACGGTCAGTCCTTTAATAATTGGACAGTGATTGTTCTGTAGGTGATTTACGGTCAGTCCTTTATTAATTGGACAGTGATTGTTCTGTAGGTGATTCACGGTCAGTCCTTTAATAATTGGACAGTGATTGTTCTGTAGGTGATTTACGGTCAGTCCTTTAATAATTGGATAGTGATTGTTCTGTAGGTGATTTACGGTCAGTCCTTTAATAATTGGACAGTGATTGTTCTGTAGGTGATTTACGGTCAGTCCTTTAATAATTGGACAGTGATTGTTCTGTAGGTGATTTACGGTCAGTCCTTTAATAATTGGATAGTGATTGTTCTGTAGGTGATTTACGGTCAGTCCTTTAATAATTGGATAGTGATTGTTCTGTAGGTGATTTACGGTCAGTCCTTTAATAATTGGACAGTGATTGTTCTGTAGGTGATTTACCGTCAGTCCTTTAATAATTGGACTGTGATTGTTCTGTAGGTGATTTACGGTCAGTCCTTTAATAATTGGACAGTGATTGTTCTGTAGGTGATTTACGGTCAGTCCTTTAATAATTGGACAGTGATTGTTCTGTAGGTGATTTACGGTCAGTCCTTTAATAATTGGATAGTGATTGTTCTGTAGGTGATTTACGGTCAGTCCTTTAATAATTGGACTGTGATTGTTCTGTAGGTGATTTACGGTCAGTCCTTTAATAATTGGACAGTGATTGTTCTGTAGGTGATTTACGGTCAGTCCTTTAATAATTGGACTGTGATTGTTCTGTAGGTGATTTACCGTCAGTCCTTTAATAATTGGACTGTGATTGTTCTGTAGGTGATTTACGGTCAGTCCTTTAATAATTGGACAGTGATTGTTCTGTAGGTGATTTACGGTCAGTCCTTTAATAATTGGACAGTGATTGTTCTGTAGGTGATTTACGGTCAGTCCTTTAATAATTGGATAGTGATTGTTCTGTAGGTGATTTACGGTCAGTCCTTTAATAATTGGATAGTGATTGTTCTGTAGGTGATTTACGGTCAGTCCTTTAATAATTGGACAGTGATTGTTCTGTAGGTGATTTACGGTCAGTCCTTTAATAATTGGACAGTGATTGTTCTGTAGGTGATTTACGGTCAGTCCTTTAATAATTGGATAGTGATTATTCTGTAGGTGATTTATGGTCAGTCCTTTAATAATTGGACAGTGATTGTTCTGTAGGTGATTTACAGTCAGTCCTTTAATAATTGGATAGTGATTGTTCTGTAGGTGATTTACGGTCAGTCCTTTAATAATTGGACAGTGACTGTTCTGTAGGTGATTTATGGTCAGTCCTTTAATAATTGGACAGTGATTGTTCTGTAGGTGATTTACGGTCAGTCCTTTAATAATTGGATAGTGATTGTTCTGTAGGTGATTTACGGTCAGTCCTTTAATAATTGGACAGTGATTGTTCTGTCGGTGATTTACGGTCAGTCCTTTAATAATTGGATAGTGATTGTTCTGTAGGTGATTTACGGTCAGTCCTTTAATAATTGGACAGTGATTGTTCTGTAGGTGATTTACGGTCAGTCCTTTAATAATTGGACAGTGATTGTTCTGTCGGTGATTTACGGTCAGTCCTTTAATAATTGGACAGTGATTGTTATGTAGGTGATTTACGGTCAGTCCTTTAATAATAGGATAGTGATTGTTCTGTAGGTGATTTACGGTCAGTCCTTTAATAATTGGACAGTGATTGTTCTGTCGG
This sequence comes from Heterodontus francisci, assembly GCF_036365525.1. Lineage (NCBI taxonomy): Eukaryota > Metazoa > Chordata > Chondrichthyes > Heterodontiformes > Heterodontidae > Heterodontus > Heterodontus francisci. The sequence goes on from NW_027141849.1 coordinate 237,414, forward strand.
TGATTTATGGTCAGTCCTTTAATAATTGGACAGTGATTGTTCTGTAGGTGATTTACGGTCAGTCCTTTAATAATAGGATAGTGATTGTTCTGTAGGTGATTTACGGTCAGTCCTTTAATAATTGGACAGTGATTGTTCTGTCGGTGATTTATGGTCAGTCCTTTAATAATTGGACAGTGATTGTTCTGTAGGTGATTTACGGTCAGTCCTTTAATAATTGGATAGTGATTGTTCTGTAGGTGATTTACGGTCAGTCCTTTAATAATTGGACAGTGATTGTTCTGTAGGTGATTTACGGTCAGTCCTTTAATAATTGGATAGTGATTGTTCTGAAGGTGATTTACGGTCAGTCCTTTAATAATTGGACAGTGATTGTTATGTAGGTGATTTACGGTCAGTCCTTTAATAATTGGACAGTGATTGTTCTATAGGTGATTTACGGTCAGTCCTTTAATAATTGGACAGTGATTGTTCTGTAGGTGATTTACGGTCAGTCCTTTAATAATTGGACAGTGATTGTTCTGTCGGTGATTTACGGTCAGTCCTTTAATAATTGGACAGTGATTGTTCTGTAGGTGATTTACGGTCAGTCCTTTAATAATTGGACAGTGATTGTTCTGTAGGTGATTTACGGTCAGTCCTTTAATAATTGGATAGTGATTGTTCTGTAGGTGATTTACGGTCAGTCCTTTAATAATTGGATAGTGATTGTTCTGAAGGTGATTTACGGTCAGTCCTTTAATAATTGGACAGTGATTGTTATGTAGGTGATTTACGGTCAGTCCTTTAATAATTGGACAGTGATTGTTCTATAGGTGATTTACGGTCAGTCCTTTAATAATTGGACAGTGATTGTTCTGTAGGTGATTTACGGTCAGTCCTTTAATAATTGGACAGTGATTGTTCTGTCGGTGATTTACGGTCAGTCCTTTAATAATTGGACAGTGATTGTTCTGTAGGTGATTTACGGTCAGTCCTTTAATAATTGGATAGTGATTGTTCTGTAGGTGATTTACGGTCAGTCCTTTAATAATTGGATAGTGATTGTTCTGTCGGTGATTTACGGTCAGTCCTTTAATAATTGGACAGTGATTGTTCTGTAGGTGATTTACGGTCAGTCCTTTAATAATTGGACAGTGATTGTTCTGTAGGTGATTTACGGTCAGTCCTTTAATAATTGGACAGTGATTGTTCTATAGGTGATTTACGGTCAGTCCTTTAATAATTGGACAGTGATTGTTCTGTAGGTGATTTACGGTCAGTCCTTTAATAATTGGACAGTGATTGTTCTGTCGGTGATTTACGGTCAGTCCTTTAATAATTGGACAGTGATTGTTATGTAGGTGATTTACAGTCAGTCCTTTAATAATTGGACAGTGATTGTTCTGTAGGTGATTTACGGTCAGTCCTTTAATAATTGGACAGTGATTGTTCTGTAGGTGATTTACGGTCAGTCCTTTAATAATTGGACAGTGATTGTTCTGTCGGTGATTTACGGTCAGTCCTTTAATAATTGGACAGTGATTGTTCTGTAGGTGATTTACAGTCAGTCCTTTAATAATTGGATAGTGATTGTTCTGTAGGTGATTTACGGTCAGTCCTTTAATAATAGGACAGTGATTGTTCTGTAGGTGATTTACGGTCAGTCCTTTAATAATTGGACAGTGATTGTTCTGTAGGTGATTTACGGTCAGTCCTTTAATAATTGGACAGTGATTGTTCTGTAGGTGATTTACGGTCAGTCCTTTAATAATTGGATAGTGATTGTTCTGTAGGTGATTTACGGTCAGTCCTTTAATAATTGGACAGTGATTGTTCTGTAGGTGATTTACGGTCAGTCCTTTAATAATTGGACAGTGATTGTTCTGTAGGTGATTTACGGTCAGTCCTTTAATAATTGGACAGTGATTGTTCTGTAGGTGATTTACGGTCAGTCCTTTAATAATTGGACAGTGATTGTTCTGTAGGTGATTTACGGTCAGTCCTTTAATAATTGGACTGTGATTGTTCTGTAGGTGATTTACGGTCAGTCCTTTAATAATTGGACAGTGATTGTTATGTAGGTGATTTACGGTCAGTCCTTTAATAATTGGACAGTGATTGTTCTGTAGGTGATTTACGGTCAGTCCTTTAATAATTGGACAGTGATTGTTCTGTAGGTGATTTACGGTCAGTCCTTTAATAATTGGACAGTGATTGTTCTGTAGGTGATTTACGGTCAGTCCTTTAATAATTGGACAGTGATTGTTCTGTCGGTGATTTACGGTCAGTCCTTTAATAATTGGACAGTGATTGTTCTGTAGGTGATTTACGGACAGTCCTTTAATAATTGGACAGTGATTGTTCTGTAGGTGATTTACAGTCAGTCCTTTAATAATTGGACAGTGATTGTTATGTAGGTGATTTACGGTCAGTCCTTTAATAATTGGACAGTGATTGTTCTGTAGGTGATTTACGGTCAGTCCTTTAATAATTGGATAGTGATTGTTCTGTAGGTGATTTACGGTCAGTCCTTTAATAATTGGATAGTGATTGTTCTGTAGGTGATTTACGGTCAGTCCTTTAATAATTGGACAGTGATTGTTCTGTAGGTGATTTACAGTCAGTCCTTTAATAATTGGATAGTGATTGTTCTGTAGGTGATTTACGGTCAGTCCTTTAATAATTGGACAGTGATTGTTCTGTAGGTGATTTACGGTCAGTCCTTTAATAATTGGACAGTGATTGTTCTGTAGGTGATTTACAGTCAGTCCTTTAATAATTGGATAGTGATTGTTCTGTAGGTGATTTACGGTCAGTCCTTTAATAATTGGACAGTGATTGTTCTGTAGGTGATTTACGGTCAGTCCTTTAATAATTGGACAGTGATTGTTCTGTCGGTGATTTACGGTCAGTCCTTTAATAATTGGATAGTGATTGTTCTGTAGGTGATTTACGGTCAGTCCTTTAATAATTGGATAGTGATTGTTCTGTAGGTGATTTACGGTCAGTCCTTTAATAATTGGACAGTGATTGTTCTGTAGGTGATTTACGGTCAGTCCTTTAATAATTGGACAGTGATTGTTCTGTAGGTGATTTACGGTCAGTCCTTTAATAATTGGACAGTGATTGTTCTGTAGGTGATTTACAGTCAGTCCTTTAATAATTGGACAGTGATTGTTCTGTAGGTGATTTACGGTCAGTCCTTTAATAATTGGACAGTGATTGTTCTGTTGGTGATTTACGGTCAGTTCTTTAATAATTGGACAATGATTGTTCTGTAGGTGATTTACTGTCAGTCCTTTAATAATTGGACAGTGATTGTTCTGTAGGTGATTTACGGTCAGTCCTTTAATAATTGGACAGTGATTGTTCTGTAGGTGATTTACGGTCAGTCCTTTAATAATTGGACAGTGATTGTTCTGTTGGTGATTTACGGTCAGTTCTTTAATAATTGGACAATGATTGTTCTGTAGGTGATTTACTGTCAGTCCTTTAATAATTGGACAGTGATTGTTCTGTAGGTGATTTACTGTCAGTCCTTTAATAATTGGACAGTGATTGTTCTGTAGGTGATTTACGGTCAGTCCTTTAATAATTGGACAGTGATTGTTCTGTAGGTGATTTACGGTCAGTCCTTTAATAATTGGACAGTGATTGTTCTGTTGGTGATTTACGGTCAGTTCTTTAATAATTGGACAATGATTGTTCTGTAGGTGATTTACTGTCAGTCCTTTAATAATTGGACAGTGATTGTTCTGTAGGTGATTTACGGTCAGTCCTTTAATAATTGGACAGTGATTGTTCTGTAGGTGATTTACGGTCAGTCCTTTAATAATTGGACAGTGATTGTTCTGTTGGTGATTTACGGTCAGTTCTTTAATAATTGGACAATGATTGTTCTGTAGGTGATTTACTGTCAGTCCTTTAATAATTGGACAGTGATTGTTCTGTAGGTGATTTACGGTCAGTCCTTTAATAATTGGACAGTGATTGTTCTGTAGGTGATTTACGGTCAGTCCTTTAATAATTGGACAGTGATTGTTCTGTAGGTGATTTACGGTCAGTCCTTTAATAATTGGACAGTGATTGTTCTGTAGGTGATTTACAGTCAGTCCTTTAATAATTGGACAGTGATTGTTCTGTAGGTGATTTACAGTCAGTCCTTTAATAATTGGATAGTGATTGTTCTGTCGGTGATTTACAGTCAGTCCTTTAATAATTGGACAGTGATTGTTCTGTAGGTGATTTACGGTCAGTCCTTTAATAATTGGACAGTGATTGTTCTGTAGGTGATTTACGGTCAGTCCTTTAATAATTGGACAGTGATTGCTCTGTAGGTGATTTACGGTCAGTCCTTTAATAATTGGACAGTGATTGTTCTGTAGGTGATTTACGGTCAGTCCTTTAATAATTGGACAGTGATTGTTCTGTAGGTGATTTACGGTCAGTCCTTTAATAATTGGACAGTGATTGTTCTGTAGGTGATTTACGGTCAGTCCTTTAATAATTGGGCAGTGATTGTTCTGTAGGTGATTTACGGTCAGTCCTTTAATAATTGGACAGTGATTGCTCTGTAGGTGATTTACGGTCAGTCCTTTAATAATTGGACAGTGATTGTTCTGTAGGTGATTTACGGTCAGTCCTTTAATAATTGGACAGTGATTGTTCTGTAGGTGATTTACGGTCAGTCCTTTAATAATTGGATAGTGATTGTTCTGTAGGTGATTTACGGTCAGTCCTTTAATAATTGGACAGTGATTGTTCTGTAGGTGATTTACGGTCAGTCCTTTAATAATTGGACAGTGATTGTTCTGTAGGTGATTTACAGTCAGTCCTTTAATAATTGGATAGTGATTGTTATGTAGGTGATTTACGGTCAGTCCTTTAATAATTGGACTGTGATTGTTCTGTAGGTGATTTACGGTCAGTCCTTTAATAATTGGACAGTGATTGTTCTGTAGGTGATTTACGGTCAGTCCTTTAATAATTGGACTGTGATTGTTCTGTAGGTGATTTACGGTCAGTCCTTTAATAATTGGACAGTGATTGTTCTGTAGGTGATTTACTGTCAGTCCTTTAATAATTGGACAGTGATTGTTCTGTAGGTGATTTACGGTCAGTCCTTTAATAATTGGACTGTGATTGTTCTGTAGGTGATTTACGGTCAGTCCTTTAATAATTGGACAGTGATTGTTCTGTAGGTGATTTACGGTCAGTCCTTTAATAATTGGACTGTGATTGTTCTGTAGGTGATTTACGGTCAGTCCTTTAATAATTGGACAGTGATTGTTATGTAGGTGATTTACGGTCAGTCCTTTAATAATTGGACAGTGATTGTTCTGTAGGTGATTTACGGTCAGTCCTTTAATAATTGGACTGTGATTGTTCTGTAGGTGATTTACGGTCAGTCCTTTAATAATTGGACAGTGATTGTTATGTAGGTGATTTACGGTCAGTCCTTTAATAATTGGACAGTGATTGTTCTGTAGGTGATTTACGGTCAGTCCTTTAATAATTGGACAGTGATTGTTCTGGAGGTGATTTACGGTCAGTCCTTTAATAATTGGACAGTAATTGTTCTGTAGGTGATTTACGGTCAGTCCTTTAATAATTGGACAGTGATTGTTCTGTAGGTGATTTACGGTCAGTCCTTTAATAATTGGACTGTGATTGTTCTGTAGGTGATTTACGGTCAGTCCTTTAATAATTGGACAGTGATTGTTCTGTCGGTGATTTACGGTCAGTCCTTTAATAATTGGACAGTGATTGTTCTGTCGGTGATTTACGGTCAGTCCTTTAATAATTGGACAGTGATTGTTCTGTAGGTGATTTACGGTCAGTCCTTTAATAATTGGACAGTGATTGTTCTGTAGGTGATTTACGGTCAGTCCTTTAATAATTGGACAGTGATTGTTCTGTAGGTGATTTACGGACAGTCCTTTAATAATTGGACAGTGATTGTTCTGTAGGTGATTTACGGTCTGTCCTTTAATAATTGGACAGTGATTGTTCTGTAGGTGATTTACGGTCAGTCCTTTAATAATTGGACAGTGATTGTTCTGTAGGTGATTTATGGTCAATCCTTTAATAATTGGACCGTGATTGTTCTGTAGGTGATTTACGGTCAGTCCTTTAATAATTGGATAGTGATTGTTCTGTAGGTGATTTACGGTCAGTCCTTTAATAATTGGATAGTGATTGTTCTGTAGGTGATTTACGGACAGTCCTTTAATAATTGGACAGTGATTGTTCTGTAGGTGATTTACGGTCAGTCCTTTAATAATTGGATAGTGATTGTTCTGTAGGTGATTTACGGTCAGTCCTTTAATAATTGGATAGTGATTGTTCTGTAGGTGATTTACGGTCAGTCCTTTAATAATTGGATAGTGATTGTTCTGTAGGTGATTTACGGTCAGTCCTTTAATAATTGGACAGTGATTGTTCTGTAGGTGATTTACGGTCTGTCCTTTAATAATTGGACAGTGATTGTTCTGTAGGTGATTTACGGTCAGTCCTTTAATAATTGGATAGTGATTGTTCTGTAGGTGATTTACGGTCAGTCCTTTAATAATTGGATAATGATTGTTCTGTAGGTGATTTACGGACAGTCCTTTAATAATTGGATAGTGATTGTTCTGTAGGTGATTTACGGTCAGTCCTTTAATAATTGGATAGTGATTGTTCTGTAGGTGATTTACGGTCAGTCCTTTAATAATTGGACAGTGATTGTTCAGTAGGTGATTTACGGTCAGTCCTTTAATAATTGGATAATGATTGTTCTGTAGGTGATTTACGGACAGTCCTTTAATAATTGGATAGTGATTGTTCTGTAGGTGATTTACGGTCAGTCCTTTAATAATTGGATAGTGATTGTTCTGTAGGTGATTTACGGACAGTCCTTTAATAATTGGACAGTGATTGTTATGTAGGTGATTTACGGTCAGTCCTTTAATAATTGGACAGTGATTGTTCTGTAGGTGATTTACGGTCAGTCCTTTAATAATTGGATAGTGATTGTTCTGTAGGTGATTTACGGTCAGTCCTTTAATAATTGGATAGTGATTGTTCTGTAGGTGATTTACGGTCAGTCCTTTAATAATTGGACAGTGATTGTTCTGTAGGTGATTTACAGTCAGTCCTTTAATAATTGGATAGTGATTGTTCTGTAGGTGATTTACGGTCAGTCCTTTAATAATTGACAGTGATTGTTCTGTAGGTGATTTATGGTCAGTCCTTTAATAATTGGATAGTGACTGTTCTGTAGGTGATTTACGGTCAGTCCTTTAATAATTGACAGTGATTGTTCTGTAGGTGATTTATGGTCAGTCCTTTAATAATTGGATAGTGACTGTTCTGTAGGTGATTTACAGTCAGTCCTTTAATAATTGACAGTGATTGTTCTGTAGGTGATTTACGGTCAGTCCTTTAATAATTGGACAGTGATTGTTCTGTCGGTGATTTATGGTCAGTCCTTTAATAATTGGATAGTGACTGTTCTGTAGGTGATTTACGGTCAGTCCTTTAATAATTGGATAGTGATTGTTCTGTAGGTGATTTACGGTCAGTCCTTTAATAATTGGATAGTGATTGTTCTGTAGGTGATTTACGGTCAGTCCTTTAATAATTGGACAGTGATTGTTCTGTAGGTGATTTACGGTCAGTCCTTTAATAATTGGACAGTGATTGTTCTGTCGGTGATTTAAGGTCAGTCCTTTAATAATTGGACAGTGATTGTTCTGTCGGTGATTTATGGTCAGTCCTTTAATAATTGGATAGTGACTGTTCTGTAGGTGATTTACGGTCAGTCCTTTAATAATTGGATAGTGATTGTTCTGTAGGTGATTTACGGTCAGTCCTTTAATAATTGGATAGTGATTGTTCTGTAGGTGATTTACAGTCAGTCCTTTAATAATTGGATAGTGATTGTTCTGTAGGTGATTTACGGTCAGTCCTTTAATAATTGGACTGTGATTGTTCTGTAGGTGATTTACGGTCAGTCCTTTAATAATTGGACAGTGATTGTTATGTAGGTGATTTACGGTCAGTCCTTTAATAATTGGATAGTGATTGTTCTGTAGGTGATTTACGGTCAGTCCTTTAATAATTGGATAGTGATTGTTCTGTAGGTGATTTACGGTCAGTCATTTAATAATTGGACAGTGATTGTTCTGTCGGTGATTTACGGTCAGTCCTTTAATAATTGGACAGTGATTGTTCTGTCGGTGATTTACGGTCAGTCCTTTAATAATTGGATAGTGATTGTTCTGTAGGTGATTTACGGTCAGTCCTTTAATAATTGGACAGTGATTGTTCTGTAGGTGATTTATGGTCAGTCCTTTAATAATTGGACAGTGATTGTTCTGTAGGTGATTTACGGTCAGTCCTTTAATAATAGGACAGTGATTGTTCTGTAGGTGATTTACGGTCAGTCCTTTAATAATTGGACAGTGATTGTTCTGTAGGTGATTTACGGTCAGTCCTTTAATAATAGGACAGTGATTGTTCTGTAGGTGATTTACGGTCAGTCCTTTAATAATTGGACAGTGATTGTTCTGTAGGTGATTTACGGTCAGTCCTTTAATAATTGGATAGTGATTGTTCTGTAGGTGATTTACGGTCAGTCCTTTAATAATTGGACAGTGATTGTTCTGTAGGTGATTTACGGTCAGTCCTTTAATAATTGGACAGTGATTGTTCTGTCGGTGATTTACGGTCAGTCCTTTAATAATTGGACAGTGATTGTTATGTAGGTGATTTACGGTCAGTCCTTTAATAATTGGATAGTGATTGTTCTGTAGGTGATTTACGGTCAGTCCTTTAATAATTGGATAGTGATTGTTCTGTAGGTGATTTACGGTCAGTCATTTAATAATTGGACAGTGATTGTTCTGTCGGTGATTTACGGTCAGTCCTTTAATAATTGGACAGTGATTGTTCTGTCGGTGATTTACGGTCAGTCCTTTAATAATTGGATAGTGATTGTTCTGTAGGTGATTTATGGTCAGTCCTTTAATAATTGGACAGTGATTGTTCTGTAGGTGATTTACGGTCAGTCCTTTAATAATTGGACAGTGATTGTTCTGTAGGTGATTTACAGTCAGTCCTTTAATAATTGGACAGTGATTGTTCTGTAGGTGATTTACAGTCTGTCCTTTAATAATTGGATAGTGATTGTTCTGTAGGTGATTTATGGTCAGTCCTTTAATAATTGGATAGTGATTGTTCTGTAGGTGATTTATGGTCAGTCCTTTAATAATTGGACAGTGATTGTTCTGTAGGTGATTTACAGTCAGTCCTTTAATAATTGGATAGTGATTGTTCTGTAGGTGATTTATGGTCAGTCCTTTAATAATTGGACAGTGATTGTTCTGTAGGTGATTTACGGTCAGTCCTTTAATAATTGGACAGTGATTGTTCTGTAGGTGATTTACAGTCAGTCCTTTAATAATTGGACAGTGATTGTTCTGTAGGTGATTTACAGTCTGTCCTTTAATAATTGGATAGTGATTGTTCTGCAGGTGATTTACGGTCAGTCCTTTAATAATTGGATAGTGATTGTTCTGTAGGTGATTTACGGTCAGTCCTTTAATAATTGGATAGTGATTGTTCTGTAGGTGATTTACGGTCAGTCCTTTAATAATTGGATAGTGTTTGTTCTGTAGGTGATTTACGGTCAGTCCTTTAATAATTGGATAGTGATTGTTCTGTAGGTGATTTACAGTCAGTCCTTTAATAATTGGATAGTGATTGTTCTGTAGGTGATTTATGGTCAGTCCTTTAATAATTGGATAGTGATTGTTCTGTAGGTGATTTACAGTCAGTCCTTTAATAATTGGACACTGATTGTTCTGTAGGTGATTTACGGTCAGTCCTTTAATAATTGGATAGTGATTGTTCTGTAGGTGATTTATGGTCAGTCCTTTAATAATTGGACAGTGATTGTTCTGTAGGTGATTTACGGTCAGTCCTTTAATAATTGGACAGTGATTGTTCTGTAGGTGATTTATGGTCAGTCCTTTAATAATTGGACAGTGATTGTTCTGTAGGTGATTTACGGTCAGTCCTTTAATAATTGGACAGTGATTGTTCTGTAGGTGATTTACAGTCAGTCCTTTAATAATTGGACAGTGATTGTTCTGTAGGTGATTTACAGTCTGTCCTTTAATAATTGGACAGTGATTGTTCTGCAGGTGATTTACGGTCAGTCCTTTAATAATTGGATAGTGATTGTTCTGTAGGTGATTTACGGTCAGTCCTTTAATAATTGGATAGTGATTGTTCTGTAGGTGATTTACGGTCAGTCCTTTAATAATTGGATAGTGTTTGTTCTGTAGGTGATTTACGGTCAGTCCTTTAATAATTGGATAGTGATTGTTCTGTAGGTGATTTACGGTCAGTCCTTTAATAATTGGACAGTGATTGTTCTGTAGGTGATTTACGGTCAGTCCTTTAATAATTGGACAGTGATTGTTATGTAGGTGATTTACGGTCAGTCCTTTAATAATTGGATAGTGATTGTTCTGTAGGTGATTTACGGTCAGTCCTTTAATAATTGGACAGTGATTGTTCTGTAGGTGATTTACGGTCAGTCCTTTAATAATTGGACAGTGATTGTTCTGTAGGTGATTTACGGTCAGTCCTTTAATAATTGGACAGTGATTGTTCTGTAGGTGATTTACGGTCAGTCCTTTAATAATTGGACAGTGATTGTTCTGTAGGTGATTTACGGTCAGTCCTTTAATAATTGGACAGTGATTGTTCTGTAGGTGATTTACGGTCAGTCCTTTAATAATTGGACAGTGATTGTTCTGTAGGTGATTTACGGTCAGTCCTTTAATAATTGGACAGTGATTGTTCTGTAGGTGATTTAAGGTCAGTCCTTTAATAATTGGATAGTGATTATTCTGTAGGTGATTTACGGTCAGTCCTTTAATAATTGGATAGTGTTTGTTCTGTAGGTGATTTACGGTCAGTCCTTTAATAATTGGATAGTGATTGTTATGTAGGTGATTTACGGTCAGTCCTTTAATAATTGGATAGTGATTGTTCTGTAGGTGATTTACGGTCAGTCCTTTAATAATTGGATAGTGTTTGTTCTGTAGGTGATTTACGGTCAGTCCTTTAATAATTGGACAGTGATTGTTCTGTAGGTGATTTACGGTCAGTCCTTTAATAATTGGACAGTGATTGTTCTGTAGGTGATTTACAGTCATTCCTTTAATAATTGGATAGTGATTGTTATGTAGGTGATTTACGGTCAGTCCTTTAATAATTGGACAGTGATTGTTCTGTAGGTGATTTACGGTCAGTCCTTTAATAATTGAATAGTGATTGTTATGTAGGTGATTTACGGTCAGTTCTTTAATAATTGGACAGTGATTGTTCTGTAGGTGATTTACGGTCAGTCCTTTAATAATTGAATAGTGATTGTTATGTAGGTGATTTACGGTCAGTCCTTTAATAATTGGATAGTGTTTGTTCTGTAGGTGATTTACGGTCAGTCCTTTAATAATTGGACAGTGATTGTTCTGTAGGTGATTTACTGTCAGTCCTTTAATAATTGGACAGTGATTGTTCTGTCGGTGATTTACGGTCAGTCCTTTAATAATTGAACAGTGATTGTTCTGTAGGTGATTTACGGTCAGTCCTTTAATAATTGGACAGTGATTGTTCTGTAGGTGATTTACTGTCAGTCCTTTAATAATTGGACAGTGATTGTTCTGTCGGTGATTTACGGTCAGTCCTTTAATAATTGGACAGTGATTGTTCTGTAGGTGATTTACGGTCAGTCCTTTAATAATTGGATAGTGATTGTTCTGTAGGTGATTTACTGTCAGTCCTTTAATAATTGGACAGTGATTGTTCTGTAGGTGATTTACGGTCAGTCCTTTAATAATTGGACAGTGATTGTTCTGTAGGTGATTTACTGTCAGTCCTTTAATAATTGGACAGTGATTGTTCTGTAGGTGATTTACGGTCAGTCCTTTAATAATTGGACAGTGATTGTTCTGTAGGTGATTTACGGTCAGTCCTTTAATAATTGGATAGTGATTGTTCTGTAGGTGATTTATGGTCAGTCCTTTAATAATTGGATAGTGATTGTTCTGCAGGTGATTTACGGTCAGTCCTTTAATAATTGGATAGTGATTGTTATGTAGGTGATTTACGGTCAGTCCTTTAATAATTGGACAGTGATTGTTCTGTAGGTGATTTACGGTCAGTCCTTTAATAATTGGACAGTGATTGTTCTGTAGGTGATTTACGGTCAGTCCTTTAATAATTGGATAGTGATTGTTATGTAGGTGATTTACGGTCAGTCCTTTAATAATTGGACAGTGATTGTTCTGTAGGTGATTTACAGTCAGTCCTTTAATAATTGGACAGTGATTGTTCTGTAGGTGATTTACGGTCAGTCCTTTAATAATTGGACAGTGATTGTTCTGTAGGTGATTTACAGTCAGTCCTTTAATAATTGGACAGTGATTGTTCTGTAGGTGATTTACGGTCAGTCCTTTAATAATTGGACAGTGATTGTTCTGTAGGTGATTTACGGTCAGTCCTTTAATAATTGGATAGTGATTGTTATGTAGGTGATTTACGGTCAGTCCTTTAATAATTGGACAGTGATTGTTCTGTAGGTGATTTACAGTCAGTCCTTTAATAATTGGACAGTGATTGTTCTGTAGGTGATTTACGGTCAGTCCTTTAATAATTGGACAGTGATTGTTCTGTAGGTGATTTACGGTCAGTCCTTTAATAATTGGACAGTGATTGTTCTGTAGGTGATTTACGGTCAGTCCTTTAATAATTGGACAGTGATTGTTCTGTAGGTGATTTACGGTCAGTCCTTTAATAATTGGACAGTGATTGTTATGTAGGTGATTTACGGTCAGTCCTTTAATAATTGGACAGTGATTGTTCTGTAGGTGATTTACGGTCAGTCCTTTAATAATTGGATAGTGATTGTTATGTAGGTGATTTACGGTCAGTCCTTTAATAATTGGACAGTGATTGTTCTGTAGGTGATTTACGGTCAGTCCTTTAATATTTGGACAGTGATTGTTCTGTAGGTGATTTACGGTCAGTCCTTTAATAATTGGATAGTGATTGTTATGTAGGTGATTTACGGTCAGTCCTTTAATAATTGGACAGTGATTGTTCTGTAGGTGATTTACGGTCAGTCCTTTAATAATTGGATAGTGATTGTTATGTAGGTGATTTACGGTCAGTCCTTTAATAATTGGACAGTGATTGTTCTGTAGGTGATTTACGGTCAGTCCTTTAATAATAGGACAGTTATTGTTCTGTAGGTGATTTACGGTCAGTCCTTTAATAATAGGACAGTGATTGTTCTGTAGGTGATTTACGGTCAGTCCTTTAATAATTGGATAGTGATTGTTCTGTAGGTGATTTACAGTCAGTCCTTTAATAATTGGACAGTGATTGTTCTGTAGGTGATTTACGGTCAGTCCTTTAATAATTGGACAGTGATTGTTCTGTAGGTGATTTACGGTCAGTCCTTTAATAATTGGATAGTGATTGTTCTGTAGGTGATTTACGGTCAGTCCTTTAATAATTGGATAGTGATTGTTCTGTAGGTGATTTACGGTCAGTCCTTTAATAATTGGACAGTGATTGTTCTGTAGGTGATTTACGGTCAGTCCTTTAATAATTGGATAGTGATTGTTCTGTAGGTGATTTACAGTCAGTCCTTTAATAATTGGATAGTGATTGTTCTGTAGGTGATTTACAGTCAGTCCTTTAATAATTGGACAGTGATTGTTCTGTAGGTGATTTACGGTCAGTCCTTTAATAATTGGATAGTGATTGTTCTGTAGGTGATTTACGGTCAGTCCTTTAATAATTGGACAGTGATTGTTCTGTAGGTGATTTACGGTCAGTCCTTTAATAATTGGATAGTGATTGTTCTGTAGGTGATTTACGGTCAGTCCTTTAATAATTGGATAGTGATTGTTCTGTAGGTGATTTACAGTCAGTCCTTTAATAATTGGATAGTGATTGTTATGTAGGTGATTTACAGTCAGTCCTTTAATAATTGGACAGTGATTGTTCTGTAGGTGATTTACGGTCAGTCCTTTAATAATTGTCAGTGATTGTTCTGTAGGTGATTTACGGTCAGTCCTTTAATAATTGGATAGTGATTGTTCTGTAGGTGATTTACAGTCAGTCCTTTAATAATTGGATAGTGATTGTTCTGTAGGTGATTTACGGTCAGTCCTTTAATAATTGGATAGTGATTGTTCTGTAGGTGATTTACAGTCAGTCCTTTAATAATTGGATAGTGATTGTTCTGTAGGTGATTTACGGTCAGTCCTTTAATAATTGGATAGTGATTGTTCTGTAGGTGATTTACGGTCATTCCTTTAATAATAGGACAGTGATTGTTCTGTAGGTAATTTACGGTCAGTCCTTTAATAATTGGACAGTGATTGTTCTGTAGGTGATTTATGGTCTGTCCTTTAATAATTGGACAGTGATTGTTCTGTAGGTGATTTACGGTCAGTCCTTTAATAATTGGATAGTGATTGTTCTGTAGGTGATTTACGGTCAGTCCTTTAATAATTGGACAGTGATTGTTCTGTAGGTGATTTACGGTCAGTCCTTTAATAATTGGACAGTGATTGTTCTGTAGGTGATTTACGGTCAGTCCTTTAATAATTGGATAGTGATTGTTCTGTAGGTGATTTACGGTCAGTCCTTTAATAATTGGACAGTGATTGTTCTGTAGGTGATTTACGGTCAGTCCTTTAATAATTGGACAGTGATTGTTCTGTAGGTGATTTACGGTCAGACCTTTAATAATTGGACAGTGATTGTTATGTAGGTGATTTACGGTCAGTCCTTTGATAATTGGACAGTGATTGTTATGTAGGTGATTTATGGTCAGTCCTTTAATAATTGGACAGTGATTGTTGTGTAGGTGATTTACGGTCAGTCCTTTAATAATTGGACAGTGATTGTTCTGTAGGTGATTTACGGTCAGTCCTTTAATAATTGGACAGTGATTGTTATGTAGGTGATTTACGGTCAGTCCTTTGATAATTGGACAGTGATTGTTATGTAGGTGATTTACGGTCAGTCCTTTAATAATTGGACAGTGATTGTTATGTAGGTGATTTACGGTCAGTCCTTTGATAATTGGACAGTGATTGTTCTGTAGGTGATTTACGGTCAGTCCTTTAATAATTGGACAGTGATTGTTCCGTAGGTTATTTACAGTCAGTCCTTTGATAATTGGACAGTGATTGTTATGTAGGTGATTTACGGTCAGTCCTTTGATAATTGGACAGTGATTGTTATGTAGGTGTTTTACGGTCAGTCCTTTGATAATTGGACAGTGATTGTTATGTAGGTGATTTACGGTCAGTCCTTTGATAATTGGACAGTGATTGTTATGTAGGTGATTTACGGTCAGTCCTTTGATAATTGGACAGTGATTGTTATGTAGGTGATTTACGGTCAGTCCTTTAATAATTGGACAGTGATTGTTGTGTAGGTGATTTACGGTCAGTCCTTTAATAATTGGATAGTGATTGTTCTGCAGGTGATTTACGGTCAGTCCTTTAATAATTGGACAGTGATTGTTCTGTAGGTGATTTACGGTCAGTCCTTTAATAATTGGACAGTGATTGTTCTGTAGGTGATTTACGGTCAGTCCTTTAATAATTGGACAGTGATTGTTCTGTAGGTGATTTACGGTCAGACCTTTAATAATTGGACAGTGATTGTTATGTAGGTGATTTACGGTCAGTCCTTTAATAATTGGACAGTGATTGTTCTGTAGGTGATTTACGGTCAGTCCTTTGATAATTGGACAGTGATTGTTATGTAGGTGATTTACGGTCAGTCCTTTAATAATTGGACAGTGATTGTTGTGTAGGTGATTTACGGTCAGTCCTTTAATAATTGGACAGTGATTGTTCTGTAGGTGATTTACGGTCAGTCCTTTAATAATTGGATAGTGATTGTTCTGTAGGTGATTTACTGTCAGTCCTTTAATAATTGGACAGTGATTGTTCTGTAGGTGATTTACGGTCAGTCCTTTAATAATTGGACAGTGATTGTTCTGTAGGTGATTTACGGTCAGTCCTTTAATAATTGGACAGTGATTGTTCTGTAGGTGATTTACGGTCAGTCCTTTAATAATTGGATAGTGATTGTTCTGTAGGTGATTTACGGTCAGTCCTTTAATAATTGGACAGTGATTGTTCTGTAGGTGATTTACGGTCAGTCCTTTAATAATTGGATAGTGATTGTTCTGTAGGTGATTTACGGTCAGTCCTTTAATAATTGGATAGTGATTGTTCTGTAGGTGATTTACGGTCAGTCCTTTAATAATTGGACAGTGATTGTTGTGTAGGTGATTTACGGTCAGTCCTTTAATAATTGGACAGTGATTGTTCTGTAGGTGATTTACGGTCAGTCCTTTAATAATTGGATAGTGATTGTTCTGTAGGTGATTTACGGTCAGTCCTTTAATAATTGGACAGTGATTGTTCTGTAGGTGATTTACGGTCAGTCCTTTAATAATTGGATAGTGATTGTTCTGTAGGTGATTTACGGTCAGTCCTTTAATAATTGGACAGTGATTGTTCTGTAGGTGATTTACGGTCAGTCCTTTAATAATTGGACAGTGATTGTTCTGTAGGTGATTTACGGTCAGTCCTTTAATAATTGGATAGTGATTGTTCTGTAGGTGATTTACAGTCAGTCCTTTAATAATAGGACAGTGATTGTTCTGTAGGTGATTTACGGTCAGTCCTTTAATAATTGGACAGTGATTGTTATGTAGGTGATTTACGGTCAGTCCTTTAATAATTGGACAGTGATTGTTATGTAGGTGATTTACGGTCAGTCCTTTAATAATTGGACAGTGATTGTTGTGTAGGTGATTTACGGTCAGTCCTTTAATAATTGGACAGTGATTGTTCTGTAGGTGATTTACGGACAGTCCTTTAATAATTGGACAGTGATTGTTCTGTAGGTGATTTACGGTCAGTCCTTTAATAATTGGATAGTGATTGTTCTGTAGGTGATTTACGGTCAGTCCTTTAATAATTGGACAGTGATTGTTCTGTAGGTGATTTACGGTCAGTCCTTTAATAATTGGACAGTGATTGTTCTGTAGGTGATTTACGGTCAGTCCTTTAATAATTGGACAGTGATTGTTATGTAGGTGATTTACGGTCAGTCCTTTAATAATTGGACAGTGATTGTTCTGTAGGTGATTTACGGTCAGTCCTTTAATAATTGGACAGTGATTGTTCTGTAGGTGATTTACGGTCAGTCCTTTAATAATTGGATAGTGATTGTTCTGTAGGTGATTTACTGTCAGTCCTTTAATAATTGGACTGTGTTGTTCTGTAGGTGATTTACGGTCAGTCCTTTAATAATTGGATAGTGATTGTTCTGTAGGTGATTTACTGTCAGTCCTTTAATAATTGGACTGTGTTGTTCTGTAGGTGATTTACGGTCAGTCCTTTATTAATTGGACAGTGATTGTTCTGTAGGTGATTTACGGTCAGTCCTTTAATAATTGGACAGTGATTGTTCTGTAGGTGATTTACGGTCAGTCCTTTAATAATTGGATAGTGATTGTTCTGTAGGTGATTTACTGTCAGTCCTTTAATAATTGGACTGTGTTGTTCTGTAGGTGATTTACGGTCAGTCCTTTAATAATTGGACAGTGATTGTTCTGTAGGTGATTTACGGTCAGTCCTTTAATAATTGGACAGTGATTGTTGTGTAGGTGATTTACGGTCAGTCCTTTAATAATTGGACAGTGATTGTTCTGTAGGTGATTTACGGTCAGTCCTTTAATAATTGGATAGTGATTGTTCTGTAGGTGATTTACGGTCAGTCCTTTAATAATTGGACAGTGATTGTTCTGTAGGTGATTTACGGTCAGTCCTTTAATAATTGGACAGTGATTGTTCTGTAGGTGATTTACGGTCAGTCCTTTAATAATTGGACAGTGATTGTTCTGTAGGTGATTTACGGTCAGTCCTTTAATAATTGGATAGTGATTGTTCTGTAGGTGATTTACGGTCAGTCCTTTAATAATTGGACAGTGATTGTTCTGTAGGTGATTTACGGTCAGTCCTTTAATAATTGGATAGTGATTGTTCTGTAGGTGATTTACGGTAAGTCCTTTAATAATTGGATAGTGATTGTTCTGTAGGTGATTTACAGTCAGTCCTTTAATAATTGGACAGTGATTGTTCTGTAGGTGATTTACGGTCAGTCCTTTAATAATTGGACAGTGATTGTTCTGTAGGTGATTTACGGTCAGTCCTTTAATAATTGGACAGTGATTGTTCTGTAGGTGATTTACGGTCAGTCCTTTAATAATAGGACAGTGATTGTTCTGTAGGTGATTTACAGTCAGTCCTTTAATAATTGGGACAGTGATTGTTCTGTAGGTGATTTACAGTCAGTCCTTTAATAATTGGACAGTGATTGTTCTGTAGGTGATTTACGGTCAGTCCTTTAATAATTGGACAGTGATTGTTCTGTAGGTGATTTACGGTCAGTCCTTTAATAATAGGACAGTGATTGTTCTGTAGGTGATTTACAGTCAGTCCTTTAATAATTGGACAGTGATTGTTCTGTAGGTGATTTACGGTCAGTACTTTAATAATTGGACAGTGATTGTTCTGTAGGTGATTTACGGTCAGTTCTTTAATAATTGGACAGTGATTGTTCTGTAGGTGATTTACGGTCAGTCCTTTAATAATTGGATAGTGATTGTTCTGTAGGTGATTTACAGTCAGTCCTTTAATAATTGGACAGTGATTGTTCTGTAGGTGATTTACGGTCAGTCCTTTAATAATTGGATAGTGATTGTTCTGTAGGTGATTTACGGTCAGTCCTTTAATAATTGGACAGTGATTGTTCTGTAGGTGATTTACAGTCAGTCCTTTAATAATTGGATAGTGATTGTTCTGTAGGTGATTTACGGTCAGTCCTTTAATAATTGGACAGTGATTGTTATGTAGGTGATTTACAGTCAGTCCTTTAATAATTGGATAGTGATTGTTCTGTAGGTGATTTACGGTCAGTCCTTTAATAATTGGACAGTGATTGTTCTGTAGGTGATTTACAGTCAGTCCTTTAATAATTGGACAGTGATTGTTCTGTAGGTGATTTACGGTCAGTCCTTTAATAATTGGACAGTGATTGTTCTGTAGGTGATTTACGGTCAGTCCTTTAATAATAGGACAGTGATTGTTCTGTAGGTGATTTACAGTCAGTCCTTTAATAATTGGGACAGTGATTGTTCTGTAGGTGATTTACAGTCAGTCCTTTAATAATTGGACAGTGATTGTTCTGTAGGTGATTTACGGTCAGTCCTTTAATAATTGGACAGTGATTGTTCTGTAGGTGATTTACGGTCAGTCCTTTAATAATTGGACAGTGATTGTTCTGTAGGTGATTTACGGTCAGTCCTTTAATAATAGGACAGTGATTGTTCTGTAGGTGATTTACAGTCAGTCCTTTAATAATTGGACAGTGATTGTTCTGTAGGTGATTTACGGTCAGTACTTTAATAATTGGACAGTGATTGTTCTGTAGGTGATTTACGGTCAGTTCTTTAATAATTGGACAGTGATTGTTCTGTAGGTGATTTACGGTCAGTCCTTTAATAATTGGATAGTGATTGTTCTGTAGGTGATTTACAGTCAGTCCTTTAATAATTGGACAGTGATTGTTCTGTAGGTGATTTACGGTCAGTCCTTTAATAATTGGATAGTGATTGTTCTGTAGGTGATTTACGGTCAGTCCTTTAATAATTGGACAGTGATTGTTATGTAGGTGATTTACAGTCAGTCCTTTAATAATTGGACAGTGATTGTTCTGTAGGTGATTTATGGTCAGTCCTTTAATAATTGGACAGTGATTGTTCTGTAGGTGATTTACGGTCAGTCCTTTAATAATTGGACAGTGATTGTTCTGTAGGTGATTTACGGTCAGTCCTTTAATAATTGGATAGTGATTGTTCTGTAGGTGATTTACGGTCAGTCCTTTAATAATTGGACAGTGATTGTTCTGTAGGTGATTTACAGTCAGTCCTTTAATAATTGGACAGTGATTGTTCTGTAGGTGATTTACGGTCAGTCCTTTAATAATTGGATAGTGATTGTTCTGTAGGTGATTTACGGTCAGTCCTTTAATAATTGGACAGTGATTGTTCTGTAGGTGATTTACAGTCAGTCCTTTAATAATTGGACAGTGATTGTTCTGTAGGTGATTTACAGTCAGTCCTTTAATAATTGGACAGTGATTGTTCTGTAGGTGATTTACGGTCAGTCCTTTAATAATTGGACAGTGATTGTTCTGTAGGTGATTTACGGTCAGTCCTTTAATAATTGGACAGTGATTGTTCTGTAGGTGATTTACGGTCAGTCCTTTAATAATAGGACAGTGATTGTTCTGTAGGTGATTTACAGTCAGTCCTTTAATAATTGGACAGTGATTGTTCTGTAGGTGATTTACGGTCAGTCCTTTAATAATTGGATAGTGATTGTTCTGTAGGTGATTTACAGTCAGTCCTTTAATAATTGGACAGTGATTGTTCTGTAGGTGATTTACGGTCAGTCCTTTAATAATTGGACAGTGATTGTTCTGTAGGTGATTTACGGTCAGTCCTTTAATAATTGGACAGTGATTGTTCTGTAGGTGATTTACGGTCAGTCCTTTAATAATTGGAGAGTGATTGTTCTGTAGGTGATTTACAGTCAGTCCTTTAATAATTGGACAGTGATTGTTCTGTAGGTGATTTACAGTCAGTCCTTTAATAATTGGACAGTGATTGTTCTGTAGGTGATTTACGGTCAGTACTTTAATAATTGGACAGTGATTGTTCTGTAGGTGATTTACAGTCAGTCCTTTAATAATTGGACAGTGATTGTTCTGTAGGTGATTTACGGTCAGTCCTTTAATAATTGGATAGTGATTGTTCTGTAGGTGATTTACGGTCAGTCCTTTAATAATTGGACAGTGATTGTTCTGTAGGTGATTTACAGTCAGTCCTTTAATAATTGGACAGTGATTGTTCTGTAGGTGATTTACGGTCAGTCCTTTAATAATTGGACAGTGATTGTTCTGTAGGTGATTTACGGTCAGTCCTTTAATAATTGGACAGTGATTGTTCTGTAGGTGATTTACGGTCAGTCCTTTAATAATTGGACAGTGATTGTTCTGTAGGTGATTTACGGTCAGTCCTTTAATAATTGGAGAGTGATTGTTCTGTAGGTGATTTACAGTCAGTCCTTTAATAATTGGACAGTGATTGTTCTGTAGGTGATTTACAGTCAGTCCTTTAATAATTGGACAGTGATTGTTCTGTAGGTGATTTACGGTCAGTCCTTTAATAATTGGACAGTGATTGTTCTGTAGGTGATTTACGGTCAGTCCTTTAATAATTGGACAGTGATTGTTATGTAGGTGATTTACGGTCAGTCCTTTAATAATTGGACAGTGATTGTTCTGTAGGTGATTTACGGTCAGTCCTTTAATAATTGGACAGTGATTGTTCTGTAGGTGATTTACGGTCAGTCCTTTAATAATTGGACAGTGATTGTTCTGTAGGTGATTTACGGTCAGTCCTTTAATAATTGGACAGTGATTGTTATGTAGGTGATTTACAGTCAGTCCTTTAATAATTGGACAGTGATTGTTCTGTAGGTGATTTACGGTCAGTCCTTTAATAATTGGACAGTGATTGTTCTGTAGGTGATTTACGGTCAGTCCTTTAATAATTGGACCGTGATTGCTCTGTAGGTGATTTACGGTCAGTCCTTTAATAATTGGACAGTGATTGTTCTGTAGGTGATTTACGGTCAGTCCTTTAATAATTGGTCAGTGATTGTTCTGTAGGTGATTTACGGTCAGTCCTTTAATAATTGGACAGTGATTGTTCTGTCGATGATTTACGGTCAGTCCTTTAATAATTGGACAGTGATTGTTCTGTAGGTGATTTACGGTCAGTCCTTTAATAATTGGTCAGTGATTGTTCTGTAGGTGATTTACGGTCAGTCCTTTAATAATTGGACAGTGATTGTTCTGTCGATGATTTACGGTCAGTCCTTTAATAATTGGACAGTGATTGTTCTGTAGGTGATTTACGGTCAGTCCTTTAATAATTGGACAGTGATTGTTCTGTAGGTGATTTACTGTCAGTCCTTTAATAATTGGACGGTGATTGTTCTGTAGGTGATTTACGGTCAGTCCTTTAATAATTGGACGGTGATTGTTCTGTAGGTGATTTACGGTCAGTCCTTTAATAATTGGACAGTGATTGTTATGTAGGTGATTTACAGTCAGTCCTTTAATAATTGGATAGTGATTGTTCTGTAGGTGATTTACGGTCAGTCCTTTAATAATTGGACAGTGATTGTTCTGTAGGTGATTTACGGTCAGTCCTTTAATAATTGGACAGTGATTGTTCTGTAGGTGATTTACGGTCAGTCCTTTAATAATTGGACAGTGATTGTTCTGTAGGTGATTTACGGTCAGTCCTTTAATAATTGGACAATGATTGTTCTGTAGGTGATTTACGGTCAGTCCTTTAATAATTGGATAGTGATTGTTCTGTAGGTGATTTACGGTAAGTCCTTTAATAATTGGATAGTGATTGTTCTGTAGGTGATTTACGGTCAGTCCTTTAATAATAGGACAGTGATTGTTCTGTAGGTGATTTACTGTCAGTCCTTTAATAATTGGATAGTGATTGTTCTGTAGGTGATTTACAGTCAGTCCTTTAATAATTGGATAGTGATTGTTCTGTCGGTGATTTACGGTCAATCCTTTAATAATTAGACAGTGATTGTTCTGTAGGTGATTTACGGTCAGTCCTTTAATAATTGGATAGTGATTGTTCTGTAGGTGATTTACAGTCAGTCCTTTAATAATTGGATAGTGATTGTTCTGTCGGTGATTTACGGTCAGTCCTTTAATAATTGGACAGTGATTGTTCTGTAGGTGATTTACGGTCAGTCCTTTAATAATTGGATAGTGATTGTTCTGTAGGTGATTTACTGTCAGTCCTTTAATAATTGGATAGTGATTGTTCTGTAGGTGATTTACGGTCAGTCCTTTAATAATTGGACAGTGATTGTTCTGTAGGTGATTTACGGTCAGTCCTTTAATAATTGGACAGTGATTGTTCTGTAGGTGATTTACAGTCAGTCCTTTAATAATTGGACAGTGATTGTTCTGTAGGTGATTTACGGTCAGTCCTTTAATAATTGGATAGTGATTGTTCTGTCGGTGATTTACGGTCAGTCCTTTAATAATTGGACAGTGATTGTTCTGTCGGTGATTTACGGTCAGTCCTTTAATAATTGGACAGTGATTGTTCTGTCGGTGATTTACGGTCAGTTCTTTAATAATTGGACAGTGATTGTTCTGTAGGTGATTTACGGTCAGTCCTTTAATAATTGGACAGTGATTGTTCTGTCGGTGATTTACGGTCAGTCCTTTAATAATTGGACAGTGATTGTTCTGTCGGTGATTTACGGTCAGTCCTTTAATAATTGGACAGTGATTGTTCTGTAGGTGATTTACTGTCAGTCCTTTAATAATTGGACAGTGATTGTTCTGTAGGTGATTTACGGTCAATCCTTTAATAATTAGACAGTGATTGTTCTGTAGGTGATTTACTGTCAGTCCTTTAATAATTGGATAGTGATTGTTCTGTAGGTGATTTACAGTCAGTCCTTTAATAATTGGATAGTGATTGTTCTGTCGGTGATTTACGGTCAGTCCTTTAATAATTGGACAGTGATTGTTCTGTCGGTGATTTACGGTCAGTCCTTTAATAATTGGACAGTGATTGTTCTGTCGGTGATTTACGGTCAGTCCTTTAATAATTGGATAGTGATTGTTATGTAGGTGATTTACGGTCAGTCCTTTAATAATTGGACAGTGATTGTTCTGTAGGTGATTTACGGTCAGTCCTTTAATAATTGGATAGTGATTGTTATGTAGGTGATTTACGGTCAGTCCTTTAATAATTGGACAGTGATTGTTCTGTAGGTGATTTACGGTCAGTCCTTTAATAATTGGACAGTGATTGTTCTGTCGGTGATTTACGGTCAGTCCTTTAATAATTGGACAGTGATTGTTCTGTAGGTGATTTACGGTCAGTCCTTTAATAATTGGATAGTGATTGTTCTGTAGGTGATTTACGGTCTGTCCTTTAATAATTGGACAGTGATTGTTCTGTAGGTGATTTACGGTCAGTCCTTTAATAATTGGACAGTGATTGTTCTGTCGGTGATTTACGGTCAGTCCTTTAATAATTGGACAGTGATTGTTCTGTCGGTGATTTACGGTCAGTCCTTTAATAATTGGACAGTGATTGTTCTGTAGGTGATTTACGGTCAGTCCTTTAATAATTGGACAGTGATTGTTCTGTCGGTGATTTACGGTCAGTCCTTTAATAATTGGATAGTGATTGTTCTGTCGGTGATTTACGGTCAGTCCTTTAATAATTGGACAGTGATTGTTCTGTAGGTGATTTACGGTCAGTCCTTTAATAATTGGACAGTGATTGTTCTGTAGGTGATTTACGGTCAGTCCTTTAATAATTGGACAGTGATTGTTCTGTAGGTGATTTACGGTCAGTCCTTTAATAATTGGACAGTGATTGTTCTGTAGGTGATTTACGGTCAGTCCTTTAATAATTGGACAGTGATTGTTCTGTAGGTGATTTACGGTCAGTCCTTTAATAATTGGACAGTGATTGTTCTGTAGGTGATTTACGGTCAGTCCTTTAATAATTGGACAATGATTGTTCTGTAGGTGATTTACGGTCAGACCTTTAATAATTGGACAGTGATTGTTCTGTCGGTGATTTACGGTCAGTCCTTTAATAATTGGACATTGATTGTTCTGTAGGTGATTTACGGTCAGTCCTTTAATAATTGGACAGTGATTGTTCTGTAGGTGATTTACGGTCAGTCCTTTAATAATTGGATAGTGATTGTTCTGTCGGTGATTTACGGTCAGTCCTTTAATAATTGGACAGTGATTGTTCTGTAGGTGATTTACGGTCAGTCCTTTAATAATTGGACAGTGATTGTTCTGTAGGTGATTTACGGTCAGTCCTTTAATAATTGGACAGTGATTGTTCTGTAGGTGATTTACGGTCAGTCCTTTAATAATTGGACAGTGATTGTTCTGTAGGTGATTTACGGTCAGTCCTTTAATAATTGGACAGTGATTGTTCTGTAGGTGATTTACAGTCAGTCCTTTAATAATTGGACAGTGATTGTTCTGTAGGTGATTTACGGTCAGTCCTTTAATAATTGGACAGTGATTGTTCTGTAGGTGATTTACGGTCAGTCCTTTAATAATTGGACAGTGATTGTTCTGTAGGTGATTTACAGTCAGTCCTTTAATAATTGGACAGTGATTGTTCTGTAGGTGATTTACGGTCAGTCCTTTAATAATTGGATAGTGATTGTTCTGTAGGTGATTTACAGTCAGTCCTTTAATAATTGTCAGTGATTGTTCTGTAGGTGATTTACGGTCAGTCGTTTAATAATTGGACAGTGATTGTTCTGTAGGTGATTTACGGTCAGTCCTTTAATAATTGGACAGTGATTGTTCTGTTGGTGATTTACGGTCAGTCCTTTAATAATTGGACAGTGATTGTTCTGTAGGTGATTTACGGTCAGTCCTTTAATAATTGGATAGTGATTGTTCTGTAGGTGATTTACTGTCAGTCCTTTAATAATAGGACAGTGATTGTTCTGTAGGTGATTTACGGTCAGTCCTTTAATAATTAGACAGTGATTGTTCTGTAGGTGATTTACGGTCAGTCCTTTAATAATTGGACAGTGATTGTTCTGTCGGTGATTTACGGTCAGTCCTTTAATAATTGGACAGTGATTGTTCTGTAGGTGATTTACGGTCAGTCCTTTAATAATTGGACAGTGATTGTTCTGTAGGTGATTTACGGTCAGTCCTTTAATAATTGGATAGTGATTGTTCTGTAGGTGATTTACTGTCAGTCCTTTAATAATAGGACAGTGATTGTTCTGTAGGTGATTTACGGTCAGTCCTTTAATAATAGGACAGTGATTGTTCTGTAGGTGATTTACTGTCAGTCCTTTAATAATTGGACAGTGATTGTTCTGTAGGTGATTTACTGTCAGTCCTTTAATAATAGGACAGTGATTGTTCTGTAGGTGATTTACGGTCAGTCCTTTAATAATTGGACAGTGATTGTTCTGTTGGTGATTTACGGTCAGTCCTTTAATAATTGGACAGTGATTGTTCTGTAGGTGATTTACTGTCAGTCCTTTAATAATAGGACAGTGATTGTTCTGTAGGTGATTTACGGTCAGTCCTTTAATAATTGGACAGTGATTGTTCTGTCGGTGATTTACGGTCAGTCCTTTAATAATTGGACAGTGATTGTTCTGTAGGTGATTTACTGTCAGTCCTTTAATAATAGGACAGTGATTGTTCTGTAGGTGATTTACGGTCAGTCCTTTAATAATTGGACAGTGATTGTTCTGTTGGTGATTTACGGTCAGTCCTTTAATAATTGGACAGTGATTGTTCTGTAGGTGATTTACTGTCAGTCCTTTAATAATAGGACAGTGATTGTTCTGTAGGTGATTTACGGTCAGTCCTTTAATAATTGGACAGTGATTGTTCTGTTGGTGATTTACTGTCAGTCCTTTAATAATAGGACAGTGATTGTTCTGTAGGTGATTTACTGTCAGTCCTTTAATAATAGGACAGTGATTGTTCTGTAGGTGATTTACGGTCAGTCCTTTAATAATTGGACAGTGATTGTTCTGTTGGTGATTTACGGTCAGTCCTTTAATAATTGGACAGTGATTGTTCTGTAGGTGATTTACGGTCAGTCCTTTAATAATTGGATAGTGATTGTTCTGTAGGTGATTTACTGTCAGTCCTTTAATAATAGGACAGTGATTGTTCTGTAGGTGATTTACGGTCAGTCCTTTAATAATTAGACAGTGATTGTTCTGTAGGTGATTTACGGTCAGTCCTTTAATAATTGGACAGTGATTGTTCTGTAGGTGATTTACGGTCAGTCCTTTAATAATTGGACAGTGATTGTTCTGTAGGTGATTTACAGTCAGTCCTTTAATAATTGGATAGTGATTGTTCTGTAGGTGATTTACGGTCAGTCCTTTAATAATTGGACAGTGATTGTTCTGTAGGTGATTTACGGTCAGTCCTTTAATAATTGGACAGTGATTGTTCTGTAGGTGATTTACGGTCAGTCCTTTAATAATTGGACAGTGATTGTTCTGTAGGTGATTTACGGTCAGTCCTTTAATAATTGGACAGTGATTGTTCTGTAGGTGATTTACGGTCAGTCCTTTAATAATTGGACAGTGATTGTTCTGTAGGTGATTTACGGTCAGTCCTTTAAAAATTGGACAGTGATTGTTCTGTAGGTGATTTACGGTCAGTCCTTTAATAATTGGACAGTGATTGTTCTGTAGGTGATTTACAGTCAGTCCTTTAATAATTGGATAGTGATTGTTATGTAGGTGATTTACGGTCAGTCCTTTAATAATTGGACAGTGATTGTTCTGTAGGTGATTTACAGTCAGTCCTTTAATAATTGGATAGTGATTGTTATGTAGGTGATTTACGGTCAGTCCTTTAATAATTGGACAGTGATTGTTCTGTAGGTGATTTACGGTCAGTCCTTTAATAATTGGACAGTGATTGTTCTGTAGGTGATTTACTGTCAGTCCTTTAATAATTGGACAGTGATTGTTCTGTAGGTGATTTACGGTCAGTCCTTTAATAATTGGACAGTGATTGTTCTGTAGGTGATTTACGGTCAGTCCTTTAATAATTGGACAGTGATTGTTCTGTAGGTGATTTACGGTCAGTCCTTTAATAATTGGACAATGATTGTTCTGTAGGTGATTTACGGTCAGTCCTTTAATAATTGGACAGTGATTGTTCTGTAGGTGATTTACGGTCAGTCCTTTAATAATTGGACAGTGATTGTTCTGTAGGTGATTTACGGTCAGTCCTTTAATAATTGGACAGTGATTGTTCTGTAGGTGATTTACGGTCAGTCCTTTAATAATTGGACAGTGATTGTTCTGTCGGTGATTTACGGTCAGTCCTTTAATAATTGGACAGTGATTGTTCTGTAGGTGATTTACGGTCAGTCCTTTAATAATTGGATAGTGATTGTTCTGTAGGTGATTTACAGTCAGTCCTTTAATAATTGGATAGTGATTGTTCTGTAGGTGATTTACGGTCAGTCCTTTAATAATTGGACAGTGATTGTTCTGTAGGTGATTTACGGTCAGTCCTTTAATAATTGAACAGTGATTGTTCTGTAGGTGATTTACGGTCAGTCCTTTAATAATTGACAGTGATTGTTATGTAGGTGATTTACGGTCAGTCCTTTAATAATTGGACAGTGATTGTTCTGTAGGTGATTTACGGTCAGTCCTTTAATAATTGGATAGTGATTGTTCTGTAGGTGATTTACGGTCAGTCCTTTAATAATTGGACAGTGATTGTTCTGTAGGTGATTTACGGTCAGTCCTTTAATAATTGGACAGTGATTGTTCTGTCGGTGATTTACGGTCAGTCCTTTAATAATTGGACAGTGATTGTTCTGTAGGTGATTTACGGTCAGTCCTTTAATAATTGGACAGTGATTGTTCTGTAGGTGATTTACGGTCAGTCCTTTAATAATTGGACAGTGATTGTTCTGTAGGTGATTTACGGTCAGTCCTTTAATAATTGGACAGTGATTGTTCTGTAGGTGATTTACGGTCAGTCCTTTAATAATTGGACAGTGATTGTTCTGTAGGTGATTTACGGTCAGTCCTTTAATAATTGGACAGTGATTGTTCTGTAGGTGATTTACGGTCAGTCCTTTAATAATTGGACAGTGATTGTTCTGTAGGTGATTTACGGTCAGTCCTTTAATAATTGGACAGTGATTGTTCTGTAGGTGATTTACGGTCAGTCCTTTAATAATTGGACAGTGATTGTTCTGTAGGTGAATTACGGTCAGTCCTTTAATAATTGGACAGTGATTGTTCTGTAGGTGATTTACGGTCAGTCCTTTAATAATTGGACAGTGATTGTTCTGTAGGTGAATTACGGTCAGTCCTTTAATAATTGGACAGTGATTGTTCTGTAGGTGATTTCCGGTCAGTCCTTTAATAATTGGATAGTGATTGTTCTGTAGGTGAATTACGGTCAGTCCTTTAATAATTGGACAGTGATTGTTCTGTAGGTGATTTACGGTCAGTCCTTTAATAATTGGACAGTGATTGTTCTGTAGGTGATTTACGGTCAGTCCTTTAATAATTGGACAGTGATTGTTCTGTAGGTGATTTACGGTCAGTCCTTTAATAATTGGACAGTGATTGTTCTGTAGGTGATTTATGGTCAGTCCTTTAATAATTGGATATTGATTGTTCTGTAGGTGATTTACGGTCAGTCCTTTAATAATTGGACAGTGATTGTTCTGTAGGTGATTTACGGTCAGTCCTTTAATAATTGGATAGTGATTGTTCTGTAGGTGATTTACGGTCAGTCCTTTAATAATTGGATAGTGATTGTTCTGTAGGTGATTTACGGTCAGTCCTTTAATAATTGGATAGTGATTGTTCTGTAGGTGATTTACGGTCAGTCCTTTAATAATTGGATAGTGATTGTTCTGTAGGTGATTTACGGTCAGTCCTTTAATAATTGGATAGTGATTGTTCTGTAGGTGATTTACGGTCAGTCCTTTAATAATTGGACAGTGATTGTTCTGTAGGTGATTTACGGTCAGTCCTTTAATAATTGGATAGTGATTGTTCTGTAGTTGATTTACGGTCAGTCCTTTAATAATTGGACAGTGATTGTTCTGTAGGTGATTTACAGTCAGTCCTTTAATAATTGGACAGTGATTGTTCTGTAGGTGATTTACTGTCAGTCCTTTAATAATTGGACAGTGATTGTTCTGTAGGTGATTTACGGTCAGTCCTTTAATAATTGGACAGTGATTGTTCTGTCGGTGATTTACGGTCAGTCCTTTAATAATTGGATAGTGATTGTTCTGTAGGTGATTTACGGTCAGTCCTTTAATAATTGGACAGTGATTGTTCTGTAGGTGATTTACGGTCAGTCCTTTAATAATTGGACAGTGATTGTTATGTAGGTGATTTACGGTCAGTCCTTTAATAATTGGACAGTGATTGTTCTGTAGGTGATTTACGGTCAGTCCTTTAATAATTGGACAGTGATTGTTCTGTAGGTGATTTACGGTCAGTCCTTTAATAATAGGACAGTGATTGTTCTGTAGGTGATTTACGGTCAGTCCTTTAATAATTGGACAGTGATTGTTCTGTAGGTGATTTACGGTCAGTCCTTTAATAATAGGACAGTGATTGTTCTGTAGGTGATTTACGGTCAGTCCTTCAATAATTGGACAGTGATTGTTCTGTAGGTGATTTACGGTCAGTCCTTTAATAATTGGACAGTGATTGTTCTGTTGGTGATTTACGGTCAGTCCTTTAATAATTGGATAGTGATTGTTCTGTAGGTGATTTACGGTCAGTCCTTTAATAATTGGACAGTGATTGTTCTGTAGGTGATTTACGGTCAGTCCTTTAATAATTGGACAGTGATTGTTCTGTAGGTGATTTACGGTCAGTCCTTTAATAATTGACAGTGATTGTTCTGTAGGTGATTTACGGTCAGTCCTTTAATAATTTGACAGTGATTGTTCTGCAGGTGATTCAAGGTCAGTCCTTTAATAATTGGACAGTGATTGTTCTGTAGGTGATTTACGGTCAGTCCTTTAATAATTGGACAGTGATTGTTCTGTAGGTGATTTACGGTCAGTCCTTTAATAATTGACAGTGATTGTTCTGTAGGTGATTTACGGTCAGTCCTTTAATAATTGGACAGTGATTGTTCTGTAGGTGATTTACGGTCAGTCCTTTAATAATTGGACAGTGATTGTTCTGTAGGTGATTTACGGTCAGTCCTTTAATAATTGACAGTGATTGTTCTGTAGGTGATTTACGGTCAGTCCTTTATTAATTGACAGTGATTGTTCTGTAGGTGATTTACGGTCAGTCCTTTAATAATTGGACAGTGATTGTTCTGTAGGTGATTTACGGTCAGTCCTTTAATAATTCGACAGTGATTGTTCTGTAGGTGATTTACGGTCAGTCCTTTAATAATTGGACAGTGATTGTTCTGTCGGTGATTTACGGTCAGTCCTTTAATAATTGGACAGTGATTGTTCTGTAGGTGATTTACGGTCTGTCCTTTAATAATTGGAGAGTGATTGTTCTGTAGGTGATTTACGGTCAGTCCTTTAATAATTGGACAGTGATTGTTCTGGAGGTGATTTACGGTCAGTCCTTTAATAATTGGACAGTGATTGTTCTGTAGGTGATTTACGGTCAGTCCTTTAATAATTGGACAGTGATTGTTCTGTAGGTGATTTACGGTCAGTCCTTTAATCATAGTACAGTGATTGTTCTGTAGGTGATTTACGGTCAGTCCTTTAATAATTGGACAGTGATTGTTCTGTAGGTGATTTACGGTCAGTCCTTTAATAATTGGACAGTGATTGTTCTGTAGGTGATTTACGGTCAGTCCTTTAATCATAGTACAGTGATTGTTCTGTAGGTGATTTACGGTCAGTCCTTTAATAATTGGATAGTGATTGTTCTGTAGGTGATTTACGGTCAGTCCTTTAATCATAGTACAGTGATTGTTCTGTAGGTGATTTACGGTCAGTCCTTTAATAATTGGACAGTGATTGTTCTGTAGGTGATTTACGGTCAGTCCTTTAATCATAGTACAGTGATTGTTCTGTCGGTGATTTATGGTCAGTCCTTTAATAATTGGACAGTGATTGTTCTGTAGGTGATTTACGGTCAGTCCTTTAATAATAGTACAGTGATTGTTCTGTAGGTGATTTATGGTCAGTCCTTTAATAATTGGACAGTGATTGTTCTGTAGGTGATTTACGGTCAGTCCTTTAATAATAGTACAGTGATTGTTCTGTAGGTGATTTATGGTCAGTCCTTTAATAATTGGACAGTGATTGTTCTGTAGGTGATTTACGGTCAGTCCTTTAATAATTGGATAGTGATTGTTCTGTAGGTGATTTACGGTCAGTCCTTTAATAATTGACAGTGATTGTTCTGTAGGAGATTTACTGTCAGTCCTTTAATAAATGACAGTGATTGTTCTGTAGGTGATTTACTGTCAGTCCTTTAATAATTCACAGTGATTGTTCTGTCGGTGATTTACGGTCAGTCCTTTAATAATTGGACAGTGATTGTTCTGTAGGTGATTTACGGTCAGTCCTTTAATAATTGGACAGTGATTGTTCTGTAGGTGATTTACGGTCAGTCCTTTAATAATTGACAGTGATTGTTCTGTAGGTGATTTACTGTCAGTCCTTTAATAATTCACAGTGATTGTTCTGTCGGTGATTGACGGTCAGTCCTTTAATAATTGACAGTGATTGTTCTGTAGGTGATTTACGGTCAGTTCTTTAATAATTGACAGTGATTGTTCTGTCGGTGATTGACGGTCAATCCTTTATTGTTTGGATTGACATTTCTCTGATGAAGAATTGTGAACAGTTCCTTATCATTTAAATGCACGAATAATTCTCCCTTGGAAGTTTTTTGTTTAACTGAGGATTTTCCTAATGTTGCTTTCTAGACAATCCCTCATAACCTGTGATGGAAAATTCTCTTGAGTTTCTTTATGTACAGTCCCTTATTTGTGGTGACGTGATTTCCACTTCTGTGATTTGTGGAATCTCTTTGAGCCACATTTACACAGATGTAAATCTATTTCTGTATCTGTGTGTCCATTATTCAGCTTAATAAAGAATGAGTTTGGAATAAGTTCTCATTTTGTGATACGTTATCAATATAAAGCAGGTCTTTTCTGAGAAGCAGGAACTTGTTTCCCACTGCAGTGAATTGAATTTTCATTATTGACCCTGACCCATGCAGTTAAACAGGTCAGTTTACCTGTCTCAGTGTCACCAATGTCTCAGGGTTGTCCAATCAGACAGTTTGATGTTTGAAGTGACAGGGATTGTATTATTTGTTTGTTCTGTGTGTCCCTCCTTCATATTTCTATTTTAATATACCGTGTTCTATTGATACTGTTGTGTTTATCTGACTGTCAGTAATATGATGTTGTAAGGTGAGAGTCTCAGAGCAGGAATCCTTTGTTTGCAAATCAGGTGTCCAATGAACCGATCAGTGACTGCTCCACGACAACCTAAAATCATCATTTCTCACAGAAAATGTGGTCAGACTTTATTGTTAAATGGGTTGAAAATGAATTCTACCTTATTAATGTCATAGAGTGATGGAGTTATTCCGCTCAGAAACAGGCCTTTCAGCCCATCGTGTCTGTGCCGGCCATCAAGCACCTATATGTTGTAATCCCATTTTCCAGCACTTGTCCTGTAGCCTTGTATACTATGGCATTTCAAGTGTTCATCTAAAGACTTAAATGTTGAGTGTTCTTGCTTCGACCACCTCTTCAGGCAGTGTGTTCCAGATTCCAACCACCCGCTGGGTGAAAACATTTTGCCTCAAATCTCCTCTGTATCTCCTGCCCCTAACCTTAAATCGATATCGCCTGGTTGACACCTTATTGACACCTCCGCAATGGGAAAATGTTTCTTCCAATCTATCCTATCAAAGCCCCTCATAATTTTGTATACATCAATCATGTACCACCTCAGACTTCTCTGCTGGAAGGAAAACAACCCTCGCCTTTTCAGTCTCTCTTCATAGCTGAAATGCTCCAGCCCAGGCAACATTCTGGTGAATCACCTCTGCACCTTCTGTTGTGCAATCACATCCTTCCTATAGTGTGTTGACCAGAACCATACGCAGTACTCCAGCTGTGGCTTACCCAGAGTTTTATGCAGCTTCATTATAGCATCCCTGCTCCAATATTCTATGCCTCAGCTAATAAAGGCATGTATCCCAGAAGCCTTTCTAACCATCTTATCTACCTGTGCTGTTGCCTTCAGTAATATATGGACAAGGACACCCCACTCCCTCTGACCCTCTGTACTGTCTAGGGTCGTACCATCCATTGTATATTCCCTTGCCTTATTAGTCCTCCCAAAATGCATCACCTCACACTTCTCAGGATTAAATTCAATTTGCCACTGCTCTGCCCATCTATATCATCCTGTAATCTAAGGATTTCCTCCTTACTATTTACAACACCATCATTCTTTGTGTCATCTGAGAACTTACTGATCATACCACCTATATTCAGGTCTAAATCATTAATGTACACTACAAACAGCAAGGGTCCCAGCATCGATCCCTGTGGTACACCACTGGTCACAGACTTCCATTCGCAAAATCAACCCTCGACCATCACCCTCTGCCTCCTGCCACTAAGCCAATTTTGGATCCAATTTGAAATTCTAGTAAACAAGTGAGTGAATGTTTCTGAACAGTCTACAAGTGTGTAAATTTTTATCGCATGTTATCACTGTTTCTCTCTGGCTGTCTGAGCATTCAGCTGCTTTGTTCTGAGCTCTTAACCTCAGTCAGTTTGTCTGTGTTGGGTTAGGTGCTCGTTCAGCACCAGTCAGGAATGGAGCATGAGATCTTCCTCTGTGCGGTACGCAGTAACATACTCTGTGAGATCCGTTGACTCTGCACAGACTGGGATCTTCCTGTGCTCTGTGTATGCATCTCAGCACCTGACTGGCTGAGATCCGTTCACTCTGCAAAGGCCAGGAATGGAGCCTGGGATCTTTCTGTGCTCTGTATGGAACTCAGTACCAGACTGGGTACATATCTTTAATTATATCTATCCAATTCCCGCCTCTCTCCCCTGCAGCCGGTCTGGGTGTACCTGAGTGAGCAGATTGATCTTCCTCATTCAGATATCTCACACACTGGGGGAACAGACAGGCGTTTCTGTGGCCGCAAATGAGACTCCAGGATTGTATGTTGCCTCCCTGGTGCTCGGGTCAAGGATGTCTCAGAGCGGCTGCTGGACATTCTGAAGGGAGAGGGTGAATAGTCAGAGATCGTGGTACACATTGGTACCAACGACATAGGTAGAAATAGGGATGAGTTCCTGCAACAAGAATTTAGGGTGCGAGGAAGCAGATTAAAAAGGAGGACCTCTAAGGTTGCAATCTCTGGATTCCTCCCAGTGCCACGTGCTAATGACTTTAGAAATAGGAGGATAGAGCAGATGAATATCTGGCTGAGGAGATCATGCAGGAGGGAGGGCTTCAGTTTCCTGGATCACTGGGTATATTTCTGGCAAAAGTGGGACTTGTCCAAGTTGGACAGGTTGCACCTGAAATGGAAAGGGACAAGCATCCTTGTTTGGAGGTTTGTTCATTCTTTATTGGGGGGTTGGGGGTAGGCGGTTAAACTAATCGGCAGGGGGTTGGGATACAGAGCGGAGGTACAGTAGAGGGTAATGTGGAACAGAACGTGAGTCTGCTGGAAGGCAGAGCAAATATAGACCTGGTAAGGCAGAAGAGAAAAATGCAAGGTTGGATTGTAACTATTTCAAAAACAGGAGTCTCATTAGTAAGGTGGATAAATTGAGGTTGTTGATTAGCACAAAGCATTATGATATTGCTATCGCAGAGACATGGTTGTGGGCGGGGCAGGACTGGCAGCTCAATATTCCAGGGTATAGAATCTTCAAGTGTGACAGGGGAGGGGGTAAAAGTGGAGGTGGCATTGCACTGTTGATCAAGGAGTCATTTACTGCAGTAAGAAGGGATGATATCTTAGAAGGTTCCTTAAATGAGGCCATATGGGTGGAACTTAAAAACATAAAGGGGGCAATCACCTGGCTGGGAGTGTACTACAGGCTGCCAAACAGTCAGGGAGAGATAGAGGAGCAGATATATAGGCAAATTTCAGGGGTGCAAAAATAATAGGGTAGTATTAGTAGGGGATTTCAACTTCCCTGATATCAACTGCGATAGTCTTAGTGCAAAAGGCTTAAAGGG
Source organism: Heterodontus francisci (assembly GCF_036365525.1). Taxonomy (NCBI): domain Eukaryota; kingdom Metazoa; phylum Chordata; class Chondrichthyes; order Heterodontiformes; family Heterodontidae; genus Heterodontus; species Heterodontus francisci. Next base: position 273,442 of record NW_027141849.1, read on the forward strand.
GAATGAATTCTTAAAATGCATACAGGAGAGCTTTTTGAGCCAGTACATCAGACGTCCTGCAAGAGAAGGGGCAGTACTGGACTTAACACTAGGGAATGAAACTGGACAAGTGGTAGAAGTGTCAGTGAGGGAGCATTTCGGTGCTAGTGACCATAACTCTAAGATTTAAGGTAGTTATGGATAAGGACAAAGACAGACCGAAACTAAAGGGACTGAATTGGGGGAAGGCCGATTTTAAGATGATGAAACAGGATGGGGCCAAAGTGGACTGTGAGCAGCTACTTGTAGGAAAGTCCATATCAGATCAATGGGTGTCATTCAAAGAGGAAATAGTGAGAGTTCAGAGCCAACATGCACCCGTTAAGGTGATGGGGAGGACTAATAGGTCCAGGGAACACTGGATGTCAAGAGATACAGAGGATTGGATCAGAAAAAGAAGGAAGCTTATTGCAGATTCAGAGTGCTGACAAACAGCGGAGGCACTAGAGGAGTATAGAAAGTGTAGAGGGGAACTTAAAAAAAGTAATTAGGAGAGCGAAGAGGGGACATGAAAAAATACTGGCACGCAAGAGAAAGGAAAATCCTAAAGCAATTTATCGGTATGTCAAGGGCAAGAAGATAACCAGGGAAAGATTAGGGACCATTAAGCACCAAAGTGGCAACCTGTGTGTGGAGCCGGAGGGCACAGGTGAGGTTTTAAATGATTACTTTTCATCTGTGTTCACTATGGAGAAGGATGATGTAGGTGTAGAGATCAGGGAGGGGGATTGTGATATACTTGAACATGTTAGCATTGAAAGGGAGGAAGTATTAGCAGTTTTAGTGGGCTTGAAAGTAGATAAATCCCCAGGCTCAGATGAAATGTATCCCTGGCTGTTATGTGAGGCAAGAGAGGCGATTGCAGGGGCTTTGTAACAAGTTTTCAAATCCTCTTTATCCAGAGGAAAGGTACCAGAGGACTGGAGGATAGTGAATGTGGTACCATTATTTAAGAAGGGTAGCAGGGATATGCTAGGTATTTACAGGTCAGTGAGTCTAACATCAGTGGTAGGGAAACGATTGGAAAAAGATGCGAGGGACAGGATTAATCTCCACTTGGAGAGGCAGGGATTAATCAGGGATAGTCAGCATGGCATTTTCAGGGGGAGATCGTGTCTGACTAACTTGATTAAATTTTTCGAGGAGATGACCAGATGTGTAGATGAAGGTAAAGCAGTCGATGTAGTCTACATGGACTTCAGTAAGGGTTTTGTTAAGGTCCCACATGGGAGATTGGTTGAGAAGGTAATAGCCCATGGGATCCAGGGCAATTTGGCAAATTCGATCCAAAAGTGGCTTTGTGGCAGGAGGCAGAGGGTAACAGGCGAGGGCTGTTTTTGCGATTGGAAGCCTGTGACCAGTGGTGTACCACGGGGATCGGTACTGGGATCCTTGCTGTTTGTAGTGTACATTAATGATTTAGATGTGAATATAGGAGGTATGATCAGTAAGTTCACAGATGATACAAAAATTACAGTGCGCAATATTATGGATAATTGTTAAATTAGATGTTAGCACTAATACACAGGGGATAATATTCCAGTAAATTGTTAAATTAGATATCATCACTAATACACAGGGAATAATATTCCAGTTAATTGTTAAATTAGATGTCATCACTAATACACAGGTGATAATATTCCAGTTAATTGTGAAATTAGATATCATCACTAATACACAGGTGATAATATTCCAGTTAATTGTTAAATTAGATATCATCACTAATACACAGGTGATAATATTCCAGTTAATTGTTAAATTAGATATCGTCACTAATACACAGGGGATAATATTCCAGTTAATTGTTAAATTAGATATCGTCACTAATACACAGGTGATAATATTCCAGTTAATTGTTAAATTAGATATCATCACTAATACACAGGTGATAATATTCCAGTTAATTGTTAAATTAGATATCGTCACTAATACACAGGGGATAATATTCCAGTTAATTGTTAAATTAGATATCGTCACTAATACACAGGGGATAATATTCCAGTTAATTGTTAAATTAGATATCGTCACTAATACACAGGGGATAATATTCCAGTTAATTGTTAAATTAGATATCATCACTAATACACAGGTGATAATATTCCAGTTAATTGTTAAATTAGATATCATCACTAATACACAGGTGATAATATTCCAGTTAATTGTTAAATTAGATGTCGTCACTAATACACAGGGGATAATATTCCAGTTAATTGTTAAATTAGATGTCATCACTAATACACAGATGATAATATTCCAGTTAATTGTTAAATTAGATATCATCACTAATACACAGGTGATAATTTTCCAGTTAATTGTTAAATTAGATGTCATCACTAATACACAGGTGATAATATTCCAGTTAATTGTTAAATTGGATATCATCACTAATACACAGGTGATATTATTCCAGTTAATTGTTAAATTAGATATCGTCACTAATACACAGGTGATAATATTCCAGTTAATTGTTAAATTAGATGTCATCACTAATACACAGGTGATAATATTCCAGTTAATTGTTAAATTAGATATCATCACTAATACACAGGTGATAATATTCCAGTTAATTGTTAAATTAGATATCGTCACTAATACACAGGTGATAATATTCCAGTTAATTGTTAAATTAGATATCATCACTAATACACAGGTGATAATATTCCAGTTAATTGTTAAATTAGATGTCATCACTAATACACAGGTGATAATATTCCAGTTAATTGTTAAATTAGATGTCATCACGAATACACAGGTGATAATATTCCAGTTAATTGTTAAATTAGATATCATCACTAATACACAGGTGATAATATTCCAGTTAATTGTTAAATTAGATATCATCACTAATACACAGGTGATAATATTCCAGTTAATTGTTAAATTAGATATCGTCACTAATACACAGGTGATAATATTCCAGTTAATTGTTAAATTAGATATCGTCACTAATACACAGGTGATAATATTCCAGTTAATTGTTAAATTAGATATCATCACTAATACACAGGTGATAATATTCCAGTTAATTGTTAAATTAGATGTCATCACTAATACACAGGTGATAATATTCCAGTTAATTGTTAAATTAGATGTCATCACTAATACACAGGTGATAATATTCCAGTTAATTGTTAAATTAGATATCATCACTAATACACAGGTGATAATATTCCAGTTAATTGTTAAATTAGATATCATCACTAATACACAGGTGATAATATTCCAGTTAATTGTTAAATTAGATATCATCACTAATACACAGGTGATAATATTCCAGTTAATTGTTAAATTAGATATCATCACTAATACACAGGTGATAATATTCCAGTTAATTGTTAAATTATATATCATCACTAATACACAGGTGATAATATTCCAGTTAATTGTTAAATTAGATATCATCACTAATACACAGGTGATAATATTCCAGTTAATTGTTAAATTAGATATCATCACTAATACACAGGTGATAATATTCCAGTTAATTGTTAAATTAGATATCATCACTAATACACAGGTGATAATATTCCAGTTAATTGTTAAATTAGATATCATCACTAATACACAGGTGATAATATTCCAGTTAATTGTTAAATTAGATATCATCACTAATACACAGGTGATAATATTCCAGTTAATTGTTAAATTAGATATCATCACTAATACACAGGTGATAATATTCCAGTTAATTGTTAAATTAGATATCATCACTAATACACAGGTGATAATATTCCAGTTAATTGTTAAATTAGATATCATCACTAATACACAGGTGATAATATTCCAGTTAATTGTTAAATTAGATATCATCACTAATACACAGGTGATAATATTCCTGTTAATTGTTAAATTAGATATCATCACTGATACACAGGTGATAATATTCCAGTTAATTGTTAAATTAGATATCATCACTAATACACAGGTGATAATATTCCAGTTAATTGTTAAATTAGATATCATCACTAATACACAGGTGATAATATTCCAGTTAATTGTTAAATTAGATATCATCACTAATACACAGGTGATAATATTCCAGTTAATTGTTAAATTAGATATCATCACTAATACACAGGTGATAATATTCCAGTTAATTGTTAAATTAGATATCATCACTAATACACAGGTGATAATATTCCAGTTAATTGTTAAATTAGATATCATCACTAATACACAGGTGATAATATTCCAGTTAATTGTTAAATTAGATATCATCACTAATACACAGGTGATAATATTCCAGTTAATTGTTAAATTAGATATCATCACTAATACACAGGTGATAATATTCCAGTTAATTGTTAAATTAGATATCATCACTAATACACAGGTGATAATATTCCAGTTAATTGTTAAATTAGATATCATCACTAATACACAGGTGATAATATTCCAGTTAATTGTTAAATTAGATATCATCACTAATACACAGGTGATAATATTCCTGTTAATTGTTAAATTAGATATCATCACTGATACACAGGGGATAATATTCCAGTTAATTGTTAAATTAGATATCATCACTAATACACAGGTGATAATATTCCAGTTAATTGTTAAATTAGATATCATCACTAATACACAGGTGATAATATTCCAGTTAATTGTTAAATTAGATATCATCACTAATACACAGGTGATAATATTCCAGTTAATTGTTAAATTAGATATCATCACTAATACACAGGTGATAATATTCCAGTTAATTGTTAAATTAGATATCATCACTAATACACAGGTGATAATATTCCAGTTAATTGTTAAATTAGATGTCATCACTAATACACAGGTGATAATATTCCAGTTAATTGTTAAATTAGATATCATCACTAATACACAGGTGATAATATTCCAGTTAATTGTTAAATTAGATATCATCACTAATACACAGGTGATAATATTCCAGTTAATTGTTAAATTAGATGTCATCACTAATACACAGGTGATAATATTCCAGTTAATTGTTAAATTAGATATCATCACTGATACACAGGTGATAATATTCCAGTAAATTGTTAAATTAGATGTCATCACTAATACACAGGTGATAATATTCCAGTTAATTGTTAAATTAGATATCATCACTAATACACAGGTGATAATATTCCAGTTAATTGTTAAATTAGATATCATCACTAATACACAGGTGATAATATTCCAGTTAATTGTTAAATTAGATATCATCACTAATACACAGGTGATAATATTCCAGTTAATTGTTAAATTAGATATCATCACTAATACACAGGGGATAATATTCCAGTTAATTGTTAAATTAGATATCATCACTAATACACAGGTGATAATATTCCAGTTAATTGTTAAATTAGATGTCATCACTAATACACAGGTGATAATATTCCAGTTAATTGTTAAATTAGATATCATCACTAATACACAGGTGATAATATTCCAGTTAATTGTTAAATTAGATGTCATCACTAATACACAGGGGATAATATTCCAGTTAATTGTTAGATTAGATGTCATCACTAATACACAGGTGATAATATTCCAGTTAATTGTTAAATTAGATATCTTCACTAATACACAGGTGATAATATTCCAGTTAATTGTTAAATTAGATATCATCACTAATACACAGGTGATAATATTCCAGTTAATTGTTAAATTAGATATCATCACTAATACACAGGTGATAATATTCCAGTTAATTGTTAAATTAGATATCATCACTAATACACAGGTGATAATATTCCAGTTAATTGTTAAATTAGATGACATCACTAATACACAGGTGATAATATTCCAGTTAATTGTTAAATTAGATATCATCACTAATACACAGGGGATAATATTCCAGTTAATTGTTAAATTAGATATCATCACTAATACACAGGTGATAATATTCCAGTTAATTGTTAAATTAGATATCATCACTAATACACAGGTGATAATATTCCAGTTAATTGTTAAATTAGATATCATCACTAATACACAGGTGATAATATTCAAGTTAATTGTTAAATTAGATATCATCACTAATACACAGGTGATAATATTCCAGTTAATTGTTAAATTAGATATCATCACTAATACACAGGTGATAATATTCCAGTTAATTGTTAAATTAGATATCATCACTAATACACAGGTGATAATATTCCAGTTAATTGTTAAATTAGATATCATCACTAATACACAGGTGATAATATTCCAGTTAATTGTTAAATTAGATATCATCACTAATACACAGGTGATAATATTCCAGTTAATTGTTAAATTAGATGTCATCACTAATACACAGGTGATAATATTCCAGTTAATTGTTAAATTAGATATCATCACTAATACACAGGTGATAATATTCCAGTTAATTGTTAAATTAGATATCATCACTAATACACAGGTGATAATATTCCAGTTAATTGTTAAATTAGATATCATCACTAATACACAGGTGATAATATTCCAGTTAATTGTTAAATTAGATATCATCACTAATACACAGGTGATAATATTCCAGTTAATTGTTAAATTAGATATCATCACTAATACACAGGTGATAATATTCCAGTTAATTGTTAAATTAGATATCATCACTAATACACAGAGGATAATATTCCAGTTAATTGTTAAATTAGATATCATCACTAATACACAGGTGATAATATTCCAGTTAATTGTTAAATTAGATATCATCACTAATACACAGGTGATAATATTCCAGTTAATTGTTAAATTAGATGTCATCACTAATACACAGGTGATAATATTCCAGTTAATTGTTAAATTAGATATCATCACTAATACACAGGTGATAATATTCCAGTTAATTGTTAAATTAGATATCATCACTAATACACAGGTGATAATATTCCAGTTAATTGTTAAATTAGATGTCATCACTAATACACAGGTGATAATATTCCAGTTAATTGTTAAATTAGATATCATCACTAATACACAGGTGATAATATTCCAGTTAATTGTTAAATTAGATATCATCACTAATACACAGGTGATAATATTCCAGTTAATTGTTAAATTAGATATCATCACTAATACACAGGTGATAATATTCCAGTTAATTGTTAAATTAGATATCATCACTAATACACAGGTGATAATATTCCAGTTAATTGTTAAATTAGATATCATCACTAATACACAGGTGATAATATTCCAGTTAATTGTTAAATTAGATATCATCACTAATACACAGGTGATAATATTCCAGTTAATTGTTAAATTAGATATCATCACTAATACACAGGTGATAATATTCCAGTTAATTGTTAAATTAGATATCATCACTAATACACAGGTGATAATATTCCAGTTAATTGTTAAATTAGATATCATCACTAATACACAGGTGATAATATTCCAGTTAATTGTTAAATTAGATATCATCACTAATACACAGGTGATAATATTCCAGTTAATTGTTAAATTAGATATCATCACTAATACACAGGTGATAATATTCCAGTTAATTGTTAAATTAGATATCATCACTAATACACAGGTGATAATATTCCAGTTAATTGTTAAATTAGATATCATCACTAATACACAGGTGATAATATTCCTGTTAATTGTTAAATTAGATATCATCACTAATACACAGGTGATAATATTCCGGTTAATTGTTAAATTAGATATCATCACTAATACACAGGTGATAATATTCCAGTTAATTGTTAAATTAGATATCATCACTAATACACAGGTGATAATATTCCAGTTAATTGTTAAATTAGATATCATCACTAATACACAGGTGATAATATTCCAGTTAATTGTTAAATTAGATATCATCACTAATACACAGGGGATAATATTCCAGTTAATTGTTAAATTAGATATCATCACTAATACACAGGTGATAATATTCCAGTTAATTGTTAAATTAGATATCATCACTAATACACAGGCGATAATATTCCAGTTAATTGTTAAATTAGATATCATCACTAATACACAGGTGATAATATTCCGGTTAATTGTTAAATTAGATATCATCACTAATACACAGGTGATAATATTCCAGTTAATTGTTAAATTAGATATCATCACTAATACACAGGTGATAATATTCCAGTTAATTGTTAAATTAGATATCATCACTAATACACAGGTGATAATATTCCAGTTAATTGTTAAATTAGATATCATCACTAATACACAGGGGATAATATTCCAGTTAATTGTTAAATTAGATATCATCACTAATACACAGGTGATAATATTCCAGTTAATTGTTAAATTAGATATCATCACTAATACACAGGGGATAATATTCCAGTTAATTGTTAAATTAGATATCATCACTAATACACAGGTGATAATATTCCAGTTAATTGTTAAATTAGATATCATCACTGATACACAGGTGATAATATTCCAGTTAATTGTTAAATTAGATATCATCACTAATACACAGGTGATAATATTCCAGTTAATTGTTAAATTAGATATCATCACTAATACACAGGTGATAATATTCCAGTTAATTGTTAAATTAGATGTCATCACTAATACACAGGTGATAATATTCCAGTTAATTGTTAAATTAGATATCATCACTAATACACAGGTGATAATATTCCAGTTAATTGTTAAATTAGATGTCATCACTAATACACAGGGGATAATATTCCAGTTAATTGTTAAATTAGATGTCATCACTAATACACAGGTGATAATATTCCAGTTAATTGTTAAATTAGATATCATCACTAATACACAGGTGATAATATTCCAGTTAATTGTTAAATTAGATGTCATCACTAATACACAGGTGATAATATTCCAGTTAATTGTTAAATTAGATATCATCACTAATACACAGGTGATAATATTCCAGTTAATTGTTAAATTAGATGTCATCACTAATACACAGGTGATAATATTCCAGTTGATTGTTAAATTAGATATCATCACTAATACACAGGGGATAATATTCCAGTTAATTGTTAAATTAGATATCATCACTAATACACAGGTGATAATATTCCAGTTAATTGTTAAATTAGATGTCATCACTAATACACAGGTGATAATATTCCAGTTGATTGTTAAATTAGATGTCATCACTAATACACAGGTGATAATATTCCAGTTAATTGTTAAATTAGATGTCATCACTAATACACAGGTGATAATATTCCAGTTAATTGTTAAATTAGATATCATCACTAATACACAGGTGATAATATTCCAGTTAATTGTTAAATTAGATATCATCACTAATACACAGGTGATAATATTCCAGTTAATTGTTAAATTAGATGTCATCACTAATACACAGGTGATAATATTCCAGTTAATTGTTAAATTAGATATCATCACTAATACACAGTTGATAATATTCCAGTTAATTGTTAAATTAGATATCATCACTAATACACAGGTGATAATATTCCAGTTAATTGTTAAATTAGATATCATCACTAATACACAGGTGATAATATTCCAGTTAATTGTTAAATTAGATATCATCACTAATACACAGGTGATAATATTCCAGTTAATTGTTAAATTAGATATCATCACTAATACACAGGGGATAATATTCCAGTTAATTGTTAAATTATATATCATCACTAATACACAGGGGATAATATTCCAGTTAATTGTTAAATTAGATGTCATCACTAATACACAGGGGATAATATTCCAGTTAATTGTTAAATTAGATATCATCACTAATACACAGGTGATAATATTCCAGTTAATTGTTAAATTAGATATCATCACTAATACACAGGGGATAATATTCCAGTTAATTGTTAAATTAGATATCATCACTAATACACAGGTGATAATATTCCAGTTAATTGTTAAATTAGATGTCATCACTAATACACAGGTGATAATATTCCAGTTAATTGTTAAATTAGATATCATCACTAATACACAGGTGATAATATTCCAGTTAACTGTTAAATTAGATATCATCACTAATACACAGGTGATAATATTCCAGTTAATTGTTAAATTAGATATCATCACTAATACACAGGTGATAATATTCCAGTTAATTGTTAAATTAGATGTCATCACTAATACACAGGTGATAATATTCCAGTTAATTGTTAAATTAGATGTCATCACTAATACACAGGGGATAATATTCCAGTTGATTGTTAAATTAGATATCATCACTAATACACAGGTGATAATATTCCAGTTAATTGTTAAATTAGATATCATCACTAATACACAGGTGATAATATTCCAGTTAATTGTTAAATTAGATATCATCACTAATACACAGGTGATAATATTCCAGTTAATTGTTAAATTAGATGTCATCACTAATACACAGTTGATAATATTCCAGTTAATTGTTAAATTAGATATCGTCACTAATACACAGGTGATAATATTCCAGTTAATTGTTAAATTAGATATCATCACTAATACACAGGTGATAATATTCCAGTTAATTGTTAAATTAGATATCATCACTAATACACAGGTGATAATATTCCAGTTAATTGTTAAATTAGATGTCATCACTAATACACAGTTGATAATATTCCAGTTAATTGTTAAATTAGATATCATCACTAATACACAGGTGATAATATTCCAGTTAATTGTTAAATTAGATATCATCACTAATACACAGGTGATAATATTCCAGTTAATTGTTCAATTAGATATCATCACTAATACACAGGTGATAATATTCCAGTTAATTGTTAAATTAGATATCATCACTAATACACAGGTGATAATATTCCAGTTAATTGTTAAATTAGATATCATCACTAATACACAGGTGATAATATTCCAGTTAATTGTTAAATTAGATATCATCACTAATACACAGGTGATAATATTCCAGTTAATTGTTAAATTAGATATCATCACTAATACACAGGTGATAATATTCCAGTTAATTGTTAAATTAGATATCATCACTAATACACAGGTGATAATATTCCAGTTAATTGTTAAATTAGATATCATCACTAATACACAGGTGATAATATTCCAGTTAATTGTTAAATTAGATGTCATCACTAATACACAGGTGATAATATTCCAGTTAATTGTTAAATTAGATATCATCACTAATACACAGGTGATAATATTCCAGTTAATTGTTAAATTAGATATCATCACTAATACACAGGTGATAATATTCCAGTTAATTGTTAAATTAGATATCATCACTAATACACAGGTGATAATATTCCAGTTAATTGTTAAATTAGATATCATCACTAATACACAGGTGATAATATTCCAGTTAATTGTTAAATTAGATATCATCACTAATACACAGGTGATAATATTCCAGTTAATTGTTAAATTAGATATCATCACTAATACACAGAGGATAATATTCCAGTTAATTGTTAAATTAGATATCATCACTAATACACAGGTGATAATATTCCAGTTAATTGTTAAATTAGATATCATCACTAATACACAGGTGATAATATTCCAGTTAATTGTTAAATTAGATGTCATCACTAATACACAGGTGATAATATTCCAGTTAATTGTTAAATTAGATATCATCACTAATACACAGGTGATAATATTCCAGTTAATTGTTAAATTAGATATCATCACTAATACACAGGTGATAATATTCCAGTTAATTGTTAAATTAGATATCATCACTAATACACAGGTGATAATATTCCAGTTAATTGTTAAATTAGATGTCATCACTAATACACAGGTGATAATATTCCAGTTAATTGTTAAATTAGATATCATCACTAATACACAGGTGATAATATTCCAGTTAATTGTTAAATTAGATATCATCACTAATACACAGGTGATAATATTCCAGTTAATTGTTAAATTAGATGTCATCACTAATACACAGGGGATAATATTCCAGTTAATTGTTAGATTAGATGTCATCACTAATACACAGGTGATAATATTCCAGTTAATTGTTAAATTAGATATCTTCACTAATACACAGGTGATAATATTCCAGTTAATTGTTAAATTAGATATCATCACTAATACACAGGTGATAATATTCCAGTTAATTGTTAAATTAGATATCATCACTAATACACAGGTGATAATATTCCAGTTAATTGTTAAATTAGATATCATCACTAATACACAGGTGATAATATTCCAGTTAATTGTTAAATTAGATGACATCACTAATACACAGGTGATAATATTCCAGTTAATTGTTAAATTAGATATCATCACTAATACACAGGTGATAATATTCCAGTTAATTGTTAAATTAGATATCGTCACTAATACACAGGTGATAATATTCCAGTTAATTGTTAAATTAGATGTCATCACTAATACACAGGTGATAATATTCCAGTTAATTGTTAAATTAGATATCATCACTAATACACAGGTGATAATATTCCAGTTAATTGTTAAATTAGATATCATCACTAATACACAGGTGATAATATTCCAGTTAATTGTTAAATTAGATATCATCACTAATACACAGGTGATAATATTCCAGTTAATTGTTAAATTAGATATCATCACTAATACACAGGTGATAATATTCCAGTTAATTGTTAAATTAGATATCATCACTAATACACAGGTGATAATATTCCAGTTAATTGTTAAATTAGATATCATCACTAATACACAGGTGATAATATTCCAGTTAATTGTTAAATTAGATATCATCACTAATACACAGGTGATAATATTCCAGTTAATTGTTAAATCAGATATCATCACTAATACACAGGTGATAATATTCCAGTTAATTGTTAAATTAGATATCATCACTAATACACAGGGGATAATATTCCAGTTAATTGTTAAATTAGATATCATCACTAATACACAGGTGATAATCCAGTTAATTGTTAAATTAGATATCATCACTAATACACAGGTGATAATATTCCAGTTAATTGTTAAATTAGATATCATCACTAATACACAGGTGATAATATTCCAGTTAATTGTTAAATTAGATATCATCACTAATACACAGGTGATAATATTCCAGTTAATTGTTAAATTAGATATCATCACTAATACACAGGTGATAATATTCCAGTTAATTGTTAAATTAGATATCATCACTAATACACATGTGATAATATTCCAGTTAATTGTTAAATTAGATATCATCACTAATACACAGAGGATAATATTCCAGTTAATTGTTAAATTAGATATCATCACTAATACACAGGTGATAATATTCCAGTTAATTGTTAAATTAGATATCATCACTAATACACAGGTGATAATATTCCAGTTAATTGTTAAATTAGATGTCATCACTAATACACAGGTGATAATATTCCAGTTAATTGTTAAATTAGATATCATCACTAATACACAGGTGATAATATTCCAGTTAATTGTTAAATTAGATATCATCACTAATACACAGGTGATAATATTCCAGTTAATTGTTAAATTAGATATCATCACTAATACACAGGTGATAATATTCCAGTTAATTGTTAAATTAGATATCATCACTAATACACAGGGGATAATATTCCAGTTAATTGTTAAATTAGATATCATCACTAATACACAGGTGATAATATTCCAGTTAATTGTTAAATTAGATATCATCACTAATACACAGGTGATAATATTCCAGTTAATTGTTAAATTAGATATCATCACTAATACACAGGTGATAATATTCCAGTTAATTGTTAAATTAGATATCATCACTAATACACAGGTGATAATATTCCAGTTAATTGTTAAATTAGATATCATCACTAATACACAGGTGATAATATTCCAGTTAATTGTTAAATTAGATATCATCACTAATACACAGGTGATAATATTCCAGTTAATTGTTAAATTAGATATCATCACTAATACACAGGTGATAATATTCCAGTTAATTGTTAAATTAGATATCATCACTAATACACAGGTGATAATATTCCAGTTAATTGTTAAATTAGATATCATCACTAATACACAGGTGATAATATTCCAGTTAATTGTTAAATTAGATATCATCACTAATACACAGGTGATAATATTCCAGTTAATTGTTAAATTAGATATCATCACTAATACACAGGGGATAATATTCCAGTTAATTGTTAAATTAGATATCATCACTAATACACAGGTGATAATATTCCAGTTAATTGTTAAATTAGATGTCATCACTAATACACAGGTGATAATATTCCAGTTAATTGTTAAATTAGATATCATCACTAATACACAGGTGATAATTTTCCAGTTAATTGTTAAATTAGATATCATCACTAATACACAGGTGATAATATTCCAGTTAATTGTTAAATTAGATATCATCACTAATACACAGGTGATAATATTCCAGTTAATTGTTAAATTAGATATCATCACTAATACACAGGTGATAATATTCCAGTTAATTGTTAAATTAGATATCATCACTAATACACAGGTGATAATATTCCAGTTAATTGTTAAATTAGATATCATCACTAATACACAGGTGATAATATTCCAGTTAATTGTTAAATTAGATATCGTCACTAATACACAGGTGATAATATTCCAGTTAATTGTTAAATTAGATATCATCACTAATACACAGGTGATAATATTCCAGTTAATTGTTAAATTAGATATCATCACTAATACACATGTGATAATATTCCAGTTAATTGTTAAATTAGATGTAATCACGAATACACAGGTGATATTCCAGTTAATTGTTAAATTAGATATCATCACTAATACACAGGTGATAATATTCAAGTTAATTGTTAAATTAGATATCATCACTAATACACAGGTGATAATTTTCCAGTTAATTGTTAAATTAGATATCATCACTAATACACAGGTGATAATATTCCAGTTAATTGTTAAATTAGATATCATCACTAATACACAGGTGATAATATTCCAGTTAATTGTTAAATTAGATATCATCACTAATACACAGGTGATAATATTCCAGTTAATTGTTAAATTAGATATCATCACTAATACACAGGTGATAATATTCCAGTTAATTGTTAAATTAGATATCATCACTAATACACAGGTGATAATATTCCAGTTAATTGTTAAATTAGATATCATCACTAATACACAGGTGATAATATTCCAGTTAATTGTTAAATTAGATATCATCACTAATACACAGGTGATAATATTCAAGTTAATTGTTAAATTAGATATCATCACTAATACACAGGTGATAATTTTCCAGTTAATTGTTAAATTAGATATCATCACTAATACACAGGTGATAATATTCCAGTTAATTGTTAAATTAGATATCATCACTAATACACAGGTGATAATATTCCAGTTAATTGTTAAATTAGATATCATCACTAATACACAGGTGATAATATTCCAGTTAATTGTTAAATTAGATATCATCACTAATACACAGGTGATAATATTCCAGTTAATTGTTAAATTAGATATCATCACTAATACACAGGTGATAATATTCCAGTTAATTGTTAAATTAGATATCATCACTAATACACAGGTGATAATATTCCAGTTAATTGTTAAATTAGATGTAATCACGAATACACAGGTGATAATATTCCAGTTAATTGTTAAATTAGATATCATCACTAATACACAGGTGATAATATTCCAGTTAATTGTTAAATTAGATATCATCACTAATACACAGGTGAAAATCCAGTTAATTGTTAAATTAGATATCATCACTAATACACATGTGATAATATTCCAGTTAATTGTTAAATTAGATGTCATCACTAATACACAGGTGATAATATTCCAGTTAATTGTTAAATTAGATATCATCACTAATACACAGGTGATAATATTCCAGTTAATTGTTAAATTAGATATCATCACTAATACACAGGGGATAATATTCAAGTTAATTGTTAAATTAGATATCATCACTAATACACAGGTGATAATATTCAAGTTAATTGTTAAATTAGATATCATCACTAATACACATGTGATAATATTCCAGTTAATTGTTAAATTAGATGTAATCACGAATACACAGGTGATAATATTCCAGTTAATTGTTAAATTAGATATCATCACTAATACACAGGTGATAATATTCCAGTTAATTGTTAAATTAGATATCATCACTAATACACAGGTGATAATTTTCCAGTTAATTGTTAAATTAGATATCATCACTAATACACAGGTGATAATATTCAAGTTAATTGTTAAATTAGATATCATCACTAATACACATGTGATAATATTCCAGTTAATTGTTAAATTAGATGTAATCACGAATACACAGGTGATAATATTCCAGTTAATTGTTAAATTAGATATCATCACTAATACACAGGTGATAATATTCCAGTTAATTGTTAAATTAGATATCATCACTAATACACAGGTGATAATTTTCCAGTTAATTGTTAAATTAGATATCATCACTAATACACAGGTGATAATATTCCAGTTAATTGTTAAATTAGATGTAATCACGAATACACAGGTGATAATATTCCAGTTAATTGTTAAATTAGATATCATCACTAATACACAGGTGATAATATTCCAGTTAATTGTTAAATTAGATGTCATCACTAATACACAGGTGATAATATTCCAGTTAATTGTTAAATTAGATATCATCACTAATACACATGTGATAATATTCCAGTTAATTGTTAAATTAGATGTAATCACGAATACACAGGTGATAATATTCCAGTTAATTGTTAAATTAGATATCATCACTAATACACAGGTGATAATATTCCAGTTAATTGTTAAATTAGATGTCATCACTAATACACAGGTGATAATATTCCAGTTAATTGTTAAATTAGATATCATCACTAATACACAGGTGATAATATTCCAGTTAATTGTTAAATTAGATGTCATCACTAATACACAGGTGATAATATTCCAGTTAATTATTAAATTAGATATCATCACTAATACACAGGTGATAATATTCAAGTTAATTGTTAAATTAGATATCATCACTAATACACAGGTGATAATATTCCAGTTAATTGTTAAATTAGATATCATCACTAATACACAGGTGATAATATTCCAGTTAATTGTTAAATTAGATATCATCACTAATACACAGGTGATAATATTCCAGTTAATTGTTAAATTAGATGTCATCACTAATACACAGGTGATAATATTCCAGTTAATTGTTAAATTAGATATCATCACTAATACACAGCTGATAATATTCCAGATAATTGTTAAATTAGATATCATCACTAATACACAGGTGATAATATTCCAGTTAATTGTTAAATTAGATATCATCACTAATACACAGGTGATAATTTTCCAGTTAATTGTTAAATTAGATATCATCACTAATACACAGGTGATAATATTCCAGTTAATTGTTAAATTAGATGTCATCACTAATACACAGGTGATAATATTCCAGTTAATTGTTAAATTAGATGTCATCACTAATACACAGGTGATAATATTCCAGTTAATTGTTAAATTAGATGTCATCACTAATACACAGTTGATAATATTCCAGTTAATTGTTAAATTAGATATCATCACTAATACACAGGTGATAATATTCCAGTTAATTGTTAAATTAGATATCATCACTAATACACAGGTGATAATATTCCAGTTAATTGTTCAATTAGATATCATCACTAATACACAGGTGATAATATTCCAGTTAATTGTTAAATTAGATATCATCACTAATACACAGGTGATAATATTCCAGTTAATTGTTAAATTAGATATCATCACTAATACACAGGTGATAATATTCCAGTTAATTGTTAAATTAGATATCATCACTAATACACAGGTGATAATATTCCAGTTAATTGTTAAATTAGATATCATTTCTAATACACAGGTGATAATATTCCAGTTAATTGTTAAATTAGATATCATCACTAATACACAGGTGATAATATTCCAGTTAATTGTTAAATTAGATATCATCACTAATACACAGGTGATAATATTCCAGTTAATTGTTAAATTAGATGTCATCACTAATACACAGGTGATAATATTCCAGTTAATTGTTAAATTAGATATCATCACTAATACACAGGTGATAATATTCCAGTTAATTGTTAAATTAGATATCATCACTAATACACAGGTGATAATATTCCAGTTAATTGTTAAATTAGATATCATCACTAATACACAGGTGATAATATTCCAGTTAATTGTTAAATTAGATATCATCACTAATACACAGGTGATAATATTCCAGTTAATTGTTAAATTAGATATCATCACTAATACACAGGTGATAATATTCCAGTTAATTGTTAAATTAGATATCATCACTAATACACAGAGGATAATATTCCAGTTAATTGTTAAATTAGATATCATCACTAATACACAGGTGATAATATTCCAGTTAATTGTTAAATTAGATATCATCACTAATACACAGGTGATAATATTCCAGTTAATTGTTAAATTAGATGTCATCACTAATACACAGGTGATAATATTCCAGTTAATTGTTAAATTAGATATCATCACTAATACACAGGTGATAATATTCCAGTTAATTGTTAAATTAGATATCATCACTAATACACAGGTGATAATATTCCAGTTAATTGTTAAATTAGATATCATCACTAATACACAGGTGATAATATTCCAGTTAATTGTTAAATTAGATGTCATCACTAATACACAGGTGATAATATTCCAGTTAATTGTTAAATTAGATATCATCACTAATACACAGGTGATAATATTCCAGTTAATTGTTAAATTAGATATCATCACTAATACACAGGTGATAATATTCCAGTTAATTGTTAAATTAGATGTCATCACTAATACACAGGGGATAATATTCCAGTTAATTGTTAAATTAGATATCATCACTAATACACAGGTGATAATATTCCAGTTAATTGTTAAATTAGATATCATCACTAATACACAGGTGATAATATTCCAGTTAATTGTTAAATTAGATATCATCACTAATACACAGGTGATAATATTCCAGTTAATTGTTAAATTAGATATCATCACTAATACACAGGTGATAATATTCCAGTTAATTGTTAAATTAGATATCATCACTAATACACAGGGGATAATATTCCAGTTAATTGTTAAATTAGATGTCATCACTAATACACAGGTGATAATATTCCAGTTAATTGTTAAATTAGATATCATCACTAATACACAGGTGATAATATTCCAGTTAATTGTTAAATTAGATATCATCACTAATACACAGGTGATAATATTCCAGTTAATTGTTAAATTAGATATCATCACTAATACACAGGTGATAATATTCCAGTTAATTGTTAAATTAGATATCATCACTAATACACAGGTGATAATATTCCAGTTAATTGTTAAATTAGATATCATCACTAATACACATGTGATAATATTCCAGTTAATTGTTAAATTAGATATCATCACTAATACACAGGTGATAATATTCCAGTTAATTGTTAAATTAGATATCATCACTAATACACAGGTGATAATATTCCAGTTAATTGTTAAATTAGATATCATCACTAATACACAGGTGATAATATTCCAGTTAATTGTTAAATTAGATATCATCACTAATACACAGGTGATAATATTCCAGTTAATTGTTAAATTAGATATCATCACTAATACACAGGTGATAATATTCCAGTTAATTGTTAAATTAGATATCATCACTAATACACAGGTGATAATATTCCAGTTAATTGTTAAATTAGATATCATCACTAATACACATGTGATAATATTCCAGTTAATTGTTAAATTAGATATCATCACTAATACACAGGTGATAATATTCCAGTTAATTGTTAAATTAGATATCATCACTAATACACAGGTGATAATATTCCAGTTAATTGTTAAATTAGATATCATCACTAATACACAGAGGATAATATTCCAGTTAATTGTTAAATTAGATATCATCACTAATACACAGGTGATAATATTCCAGTTAATTGTTAAATTAGATATCATCACTAATACACAGGTGATAATATTCCAGTTAATTGTTAAATTAGATGTCATCACTAATACACAGGTGATAATATTCCAGTTAATTGTTAAATTAGATATCATCACTAATACACAGGTGATAATATTCCAGTTAATTGTTAAATTAGATATCATCACTAATACACAGGTGATAATATTCCAGTTAATTGTTAAATTAGATATCATCACTAATACACAGGGGATAATATTCCAGTTAATTGTTAAATTAGATATCATCACTAATACACAGGTGATAATATTCCAGTTAATTGTTAAATTAGATATCATCACTAATACACAGGTGATAATATTCCAGTTAATTGTTAAATTAGATATCATCACTAATACACAGGTGATAATATTCCAGTTAATTGTTAAATTAGATATCATCACTAATACACAGGTGATAATATTCCAGTTAATTGTTAAATTAGATATCATCACTAATACACAGGTGATAATATTCCAGTTAATTGTTAAATTAGATATCATCACTAATACACAGGTGATAATATTCCAGTTAATTGTTAAATTAGATATCATCACTAATACACAGGTGATAATATTCCAGTTAATTGTTAAATTAGATATCATCACTAATACACAGGTGATAATATTCCAGTTAATTGTTAAATTAGATATCATCACTAATACACAGGTGATAATATTCCAGTTAATTGTTAAATTAGATATCATCTCTAATACACAGGTGATAATATTCCAGTTAATTGTTAAATTAGATATCATCACTAATACACAGGTGATAATATTCCAGTTAATTGTTAAATTAGATATCATCACTAATACACAGGTGATAATATTCCAGTTAATTGTTAAATTAGATGTCATCACTAATACACAGGTGATAATATTCCAGTTAATTGTTAAATTAGATATCATCACTAATACACAGGTGATAATATTCCAGTTAATTGTTAAATTAGATATCATCACTAATACACAGGTGATAATATTCCAGTTAATTGTTAAATTAGATATCATCACTAATACACAGGTGATAATATTCCAGTTAATTGTTAAATTAGATATCATCACTAATACACAGGTGATAATATTCCAGTTAATTGTTAAATTAGATATCATCACTAATACACAGGGGATAATATTCCAGTTAATTGTTAAATTAGATGTCATCACTAATACACAGGTGATAATATTCCAGTTAATTGTTAAATTAGATATCATCACTAATACACAGGCGATAATATTCCGGTTAATTGTTAAATTAGATATCATCACTAATACACAGGTGATAATATTCCAGTTAATTGTTAAATTAGATATCATCACTAATACACAGGGGATAATATTCCAGTTAATTGTTAGATTAGATGTCATCACTAATACACAGGTGATAATATTCA